>NW_024069320.1:0-52214 GCF_009389715.1 Phoenix dactylifera
CTCTCTCCCTTGCCGTGGCCACCCTCTCCCTCCCTTGTTTCAGCCGACAGCAAGGAAAAGAAAAGAAGGTGCTTGACGGGTCCCTTCCTCCTCCCTCCTTGTTCCAACGCAAGACAAAGAAGAAGGCTGCGAAAGGCTGTGATCTTCTTCCTCTTCTTCATCCTTCTTCTTCCTCCTCTCAAGTGCAATCAAGAGTTGATTGAAAGAGAGGAGATCAGCCATCAAAAGCTATCTCTGCAAGGGAGCTAGCACCCCGGTGAGATAGAGAGCTTGGATCGGATCACTGCTTCGTGTGGATACCCGTAGAGGCCGGACGTTTGAACGGCTTCAAGCGAACCCTCTTCCTAAAACCACGAATTCAGATTCGCGGTGATCATCTACCCGCGCAAGGTGAAGATTTGATCTTCCTATTAGTTCTAAAAGTTTTAATTCTTACCTAATTACGAAAGGTCTCGAAACAAGCGTTCATGCGATGAACGTCGAACCCGTGCATGCCGATTCCGCTGCCATCTGAAATTTTTGAAATATCAGTGGCATGGGCGGGTTCCCAACAGTGGTATCAGAGCCTAGGCTTCGTAGATTAAGGTAAGAATTAAATATCTAAAGGCATATTAGATCTGAAAATTAAATGATCATGCATGCTGAAAAATTCTGCATGCAGATTTTTCAGGGGTGCTGATTTTTACATGCTGATTTTTATGTGATAAAAAGATGATTCTAATTGCATTGTTAATGGGATTACAAAGTTTAGAATCATGATTAGCATGATCAGCGACCTATGTCATGATATAATCAGTTAAGTTTCAGATCTGAAAATTATAATTGTAGCATACGGTGATGATCATAGGATTCAACCCCTTTTGGTATCAAATGTAATGACCTGCGATGTGATCTGCGATGTCATGTAATTTTTCAGATGCTTGCATGCATCTTATTTGATGTTTTGAGAGGCCTGCGTGCCTCCTAAAAGGAGATGTAAATTATTTTTATTTTTATTTTACATCTGGTTGTATTTTTGTGATGTGATGTACATCAACGATCAAGTTGAAGCAAAGGCATGAGATGAAAGGTGATCCAAGCGGTTGATGGCGATGGGATCAAGGGTTGATCAAGGATCGAATCAAGGAAGCTTGGATCCAATTCAAGAGTTGAAGACCACTTGATCGATTGATGTGCATGTGCTTGTAATACGACCTAATTAGAATCCATGATCATCACCTAGTTAAAGTTTAGCTTTAATTATCTGCCGCGATTATAACTGCCTGCAATGCGCCGTTTGCATGTGATGTGAATGAGAGTCGGGGTAGATAGGTCTACATGTGACTGTAGGCAAACCCAATTGAGACCTAAATCAAAACCTCCTCAATCAAGTCGAGAGTGAACCGACATGAGCAAGTCATATTTAGATTAATTGATCTAATTGGTGTCTAGGAAAGCATGAAAGGTGGTTACTTAATTAGGACCTTACTCTCTGAGTAAGGGGAGCCTCCCCACCTGCTTACCTGGCCAATTGTTCGATTACCTCTTATGAAAGGCTCAAGTTGCAAACACTAAGACCTGATTAACCAATATTAAGTCAATAGGTTCTTCCACTGTAGTAGAGCTGCTAAGGCCTTTCTGATGTTGACTTGTCTCGGCTGGATACAGTGGTCAAGTTGCATTGGGGGGGCTGGACCTCTCTATAGACATGAGATGTTGTAGGGTAAAGGTGGGGTTGGGCACCAATAACTGTTAGGTGAGGACCCAATGACGACTTTATTCCTACGGTTATACGGTGGGTCTGACTTAACTAAGAAATGGGACCAATAACTATTAGGTGAGGTCTTCATGGCTTAGAGACCAAGTTGCACTGCAACATGCTTGAGAAGCATTGTACAAGAGTTGTACACTCATCCATCTATGTGTCACCAATAACTGTTAGGTGAGGTGGCATGTGAATTGGTGGGACCGCAGTACCCACTAGAAACCCTAGTCGTGTGGGATTTCCGTTTCCTACCAGGGGAGTGTGAGGAATTCGAGAAAAATAGTGGGAGTCATATTTGTTCTAAAAGACCTTAGGACAGATTAGGATCAAGTACAAGAGTCTAACTAGAATCTTTACTCTCTGCAGATACAATGTCGGCTTCAAACCCTTTGACCCGTATTCTTGAGACCAACCGACTGACCGGAACCAATTACAAGGACTGGCTTAGAAATCTCAAATAGTTTTGGACTGTGAGAAGATAGGCTATATACTCGATTCAGATATCCCCACATTACCAGCACGTCCCACTGATGTTCAGCGTGAGATGCCATAAAAAGTGGTTGGACGATGACATTAGAGTAAAATGCTATATGATGGCATCTATGTCTAATGAACTCCAATGCCAGCATGAAAATATAAAGACTGCTAGGGACATACTGGCACACCTACAAGAGTTGTATGGTGAGCAGAGTCGCACAGCTCGTTTTGAAGTGTCCAAGAGGCTTTTCAAAGCGAAGATGCGCGAAGGGCAGTCTGTCCATGATCACGGTCTGACCATGATTAAGGACCTAGAGGAGCTTGAGAAGCTCGGTATGGACATGCACAAGGAATTGCAAGTGGATTTGATCCTACAGTCACTTCCTGATTCATTTGGTCAGTTTATAGTAACTACCACATGAATAAGATTGAATGCACTAAGACTGAACTAATCAACATGTTGGTAACTGCTGAGGGAGCCTTGAAAGGTTCAAGGGGCAATGTCCTCGCTGCTGAGTTGACTTCTGGTTCCAAGAGAAAGTCTACTTGGAAGAAAAAGAAGCCTGCAAAGAAGCAGAAGAAAGACAAGAAGCCAAAGAAGGAAGTTCAAAAGAAAAAGGCTAACGACAAAGGAAAATGTTTCCACTGCAATGTCGAAGGCCACTGGAAGAGAAACTGTCCTTCATACCTCGAGAGCCTAAAGAACAAGAAAGGTGACACACCTTCAGAAGGTATAGACTTGCTCATTATTGAAACTAATCTAACGGTTTCTTCTACTTCTAGTTGGGTTATAGATTCTGGTTCTAGTGCTCATTTGTGCACTACCATGCAGGGTCTAAAGGAAAGTAGAAGGCTGGCGGAAGGTGCGGTAACCCTTCGGGTTGGCAACGGGGCAAAAGTTGCTGCTGTGGCTGTGGGCACCTACCATCTGCGACTACCGTCTGGATTTAGTTTAATACTTAGAGACTGTTATTATGTACCTGTTGCTAGCAGAAATTTGATTTCTGTTTCATGTCTAGCACAGGAAGGTCATGTTTTTACATTTGACAAAGACTGCTGTTCTATTTATTTAAGAAATAAAATAGTCGCACGTGGTTTTATGATTGACAGTCTCTACCATTTACATATGGATGTATCTGTGAATGTTACCGAGCAAGATGTGAGTGCCAAAGGATCCAAAAGATCCAGAGATGAGATAAACCAAAAATATTTGTGGCACCTCAGACTTGGCCATATTGGAGAAGATAGAATGAACAAAATGGATAAAGATGGGCTTTTAGGTTCATTGACTTCCGAGTCATATCCAGTTTGCGAGTCCTGTCTTCAAGGAAAGATGGCTAGACTACCCTTTGTAGGACATGGGGAGAGGACCACTGAAATACTTACCCTAGTACATACAGATGTATGTGGCCCATTCGATGTGCTAGCCAGGGGACGTTATTCTTACTTCATTACCTTTACCGATGATTATTCACGGTATGGGTATGTGTATCTTATAAGACACAAGTCTGAATCCTTTGAAAAGTTCAAAGAGTTCAAGAATGAAGTAGAAAAAACAAACTGGAAAACCTCTTAAGGCTCTTCGATCAGATCGGGAGGAGAATACCTTAGTGGGGAATTCCGAGACTATCTCAAAGAAAACGGCATAGTCTCACAATGGACACCTCCGGGTACACCTCAACTCAACGGGGTGTCAGAGAGGAGAAATCGGACCCTATTGGATATGGTCAGGTCCATGATGAGCTTCACTGATTTACCTATGTTCCTTTGGGGAGATGCCTTACTCACAGCGATTTATTTATTGAATAGAGTTTCCTCTAAATCCGTTCCTACCACACCGTATGAGATATGGCATGGTAAGAAACCAAGTCTGGGTCATCTCAAGATTTGGGGGTGTCCGGCCCACGTCAAGCGACTACAGGCGGACAAGTTAGAGGCTAGGACCATAAGTGCTCGTTTTATAGGATATCCTAAAGAGTCATTAGGATACAATTTTTACGTCTCAGAGGATCACAATGTGTTTGTGAGCCGTCATGCCATCTTCTTGGAAAATCAGTTTATCCTTGATAGAGGCAGTGGAGGAAAATTGAGCTTGAAGAGAAAGTCTCTGAAAAGCAACGAGTCATGGATCCTATAGAACCCATTCATACAGAGCCAGTACACGATGTCCCTCAACCACCTCGTAGATCTAGTAGGGTCTCCCATCCTCCCGATAGATACTTAGGTATACTAGAAGAGGATACCGAGGAAATGTTCCTAGTGGGAGATAGGGATCACATACAGGATCCCAAAACCTACAACGAGGCGATATCTGATATCGATTCCGAGAAATGGCTGAAAGCTATGAAGTCAGAGATAGACTCCATGCATTCCAACCAAGTCTGGACCTTAGTAGATCCACCAGAAGGTATTGTACCTATTGGATGCAAATGGATCTACAAAAGGAAAATAGGTTCGGATGGAGAGGTAGAGACCTATAAGGCAAGGCTTGTGGCGAAAGGGTATAGTCAGCGCGAAGGTATTGACTATCAGGAGACCTTTTCACCTGTAGCCATGCTAAAATCCATCCGGACATTGCTTGCCATTGCAGCATTTCATGACTATGAAATCTGGCAGATGGATGTGAAAACTGCTTTCCTGAATGGATATCTTGATGAAGATATCTATATGGAACAGCCTTTGGGTTTCACTTCCAGTGATGGAGATCACAAGGTCTGCAAGCTGCAAAGGTCCATCTATGGACTAAAGCAAGCCTCTCGGAGTTGGAACACTCGTTTCGATGATGCAATCAAAACGTTTGATTTCATCAAAAACGAAGAGGAACCATGTGTTTATAAAAAGGTTAGTGGGAGTGCTGTCATTTTTCTCGTACTGTACGTAGATGACATTCTCCTGATTGGGAATGATATTCCCATGTTAACCTCGGTCAAGGTCTGGTTGTCAAAAGAATTCTCCATGAAAGACCTTGGGGAAGCATCCTATATTTTGGGAATAAAGGTCTATAGAGATAGATCTAAAAGGATGCTTGGCCTTTCACAGAAGATGTACATAGAGGAGGTGCTGAAGAGGTTCAGCATGGAAAACTCCAAGAGGGGTCTCTTACCCCTAAGGCATGAGATTCATCTCTCCAAGAAGATGTGCCCCAACACATCTGAGGAGATTCAACGCATGAGCAAGATTCCTTATGCATCAGCAATAGGAAGCCTCATGTATGCCATGCTATGTACACGACCTGATATAGCTCTTGCTGTGAGTGTCACAAGCAGATATCAGTCGAATCCAGGTGAAGAACACTGGACAGCTGTGAAGAATATTCTTAAGTACTTGAGAAGAACTAAAGATTTATTCTTGATTTTTGGAGGATCATCAGAGTTAAAGGTAGAAGGGTACACAGATTCAGACTTCATGACTGATGTCGATGACAGGAAGTCAACATCTGGATACGTGTTCTTGTGCAATGGTGGTACGGTGAATTGGAAGAGTTCTAAACAACCGATCATTGCTGATTCTACTATGGAAGCCGAATACATCGCCGCCTCTGAAGCTGCTAAGGAAGGCTTCTGGTTCAAGAAATTCATTGCAGAGCTGGATGTGATGACATCAGATGCCATAACACTCTACTGCGATAACAATGGCGCCATAGCCCTTGCTAAGGAGCCAAGGTCTCATCAGAAGTCTAAGCATATAGAGCGGCGCTTTCACCTCATACGCGACTATGTGGAGAAGAAATATGTAGAGGTGCAGAGAGTAGACTCCGCGGATAACGTGGCAGACCCTTTCACTAAGCAGCTGAGTCAGCAAAAGACTGAAGCCCACCTTGAGAAGATGGGCCTAAGATATATGACCAATTGGCTTTAGTGCAAGTGGGAGATTGTTAGATGTATGCCCTAGAAGCCAATTTGGCTGACACATTGTTGATTCTAGGGACATAATTTTGTACTTGACTATTTATTATTGAATAAATAAAAGGCATCTTTTCATTCATATTGTTTATGTGTCTATGAATCGTCCAAGAAATTAATAAGATGATGATACATATTCTCAAGAGTTGAGAATTTGAGCCATGTATCATTGGTGATTAATTTCTAAATGCTCCTGATCAAAGGATCATCACGAGGACGGTGATCGATCCGATCAGTGCACAGATCACTCTCCTTCTGGATGGACGAGACTTGAGTCCACAGTGTAGGGACACTGAAGTGATAGTGCAGGTGCTTGTTAGAGAACAAGGGTACTGAGCGTGACCAATACAAGAAGTCACTTGGATGTCTATCCACTCGTCAGTGACTTGCTTGATGTTGCAGTAGTGTGACTGGTCCTTTGACCTGCGGTGCTTCGGCTGCTCACAGTGGGGTTATTGTAGTTTGACTGCACACATACATGGTCCCTAGCCATATGGGTCCATGCAGTGTAGATTGGCTGCAGTAAGTTCACTGTAGGAGTAGGGTATGCACCTATATGGAATCTATCGACCTTGATAGATAAGGAGAGATCCTATGTGATTTATAAGACTGAGTTCGTAAGACCTCGGCCGGGGCAGTATGCACAGTGGAGAAAGAGTTTCTCACTATCGAACTCGAGTCGAATAAATCTTGACATATGACAGACGATGGGGTTTGACGAGTTGTCCATGACCTCCGTCCTGTAGGGATCCACGATAGTAGGACTGTATCACATGTTAACTGCACCTAGAGGTTCATCATTCCATTCTGCTGGGGTAGCCACTACATGCTGCTAGGTGTCACTGGTGGATGGTGGGACTCATAGGGATTATCTTGATGATCGATAAACCCTAATGAGTTGAGTTGGAATCGTTCCAACCCATTGAAAGGAGTTTTCAATGATATAGTGATAGAGATCACAATATATCTCACTACCAGTCAGAATAGAACCTATGGGGTCACACACACTAGAAGTATTGACCGATCCGATGGTTGAAATCGTGATTAGGAATCACAAGAAATCAATTTGATTGATAAGAAGTTGAAAA
This sequence comes from Phoenix dactylifera, assembly GCF_009389715.1. Lineage (NCBI taxonomy): Eukaryota > Viridiplantae > Streptophyta > Magnoliopsida > Arecales > Arecaceae > Phoenix > Phoenix dactylifera. The sequence goes on from NW_024069320.1 coordinate 7,212, forward strand.
AGGAACAAAGGGAATTAATTAATTGGACTTGAAACAAGAGTCCTACTTCGGGTAGGATTCCTAGAGTCCTAATTGGATTAGGACTGGGAATCCTAGTTGGAGTAGGACTGGGATTCCTATTTGAAATAGGATTCCTCAATCCTAATGAGATTAGGAGTTTTGAATCAAAATTGGATTCCTACTTGGAGTAGGATTCCTAGAAATCCTAATTGGATTAGGACTTTGGATTCAAATAGAGTCCTAATTGGATTAGGACTAAAATTAAACAAATCCTAATTAGATTAGGATTCCTCAAGTCTAAATTAATTAATAATCTAATGAATCAACATGACTCCTAATTGGATTAGGATTGAAGAGTTCAATTGAGTCATGATTCATCCAAGTCCTAATTGGATTAGGACTAGCATAGATTGAACCCAAAATTGGCTAATCCTAATTAGATTAGGATTAAACCATGAGAGAGGCACCTAATCCTCTTTGGAAGAGGATTAGGTTAACCAAGTAAGAGGGACATCAGCCCCTCTCCACTTGGCTAGGGCGACATGAGGAGCTAGGGCCGGCGCCCCTTCTTAGGTAAGTTGTCATGGAACTCCTAAATGTTAGGAGCTCCAATCCCTTTAAGAAGAGGACTAGGGGCCGGCGCCCAAGGTATTGGATTCCTCTCTTCCCTTGGTGCCGTGGCCACCCTCTCCCTCCCTTGTTTCAGCCGACAGCAAGGAAAAGAAAAGAAGGTGCTTGACGGGTCCCTTCCTCCTCCCTCCTTGTTCCAACGCAAGACAAAGAAGAAGGCTGCGAAAGGCTGTGATCTTCTTCCTCTTCTTCATCCTTCTTCTTCCTCCTCTCAAGTGCAATCAAGAGTTGATTGAAAGAGAGGAGATCAGCCATCAAAAGCTATCTCTGCAAGGGAGCTAGCACCCCGGTGAGATAGAGAGCTTGGATCGGATCCTGCTTCGTGTGGATACCCGTAGAGGCCGGACGTTTGAACGGCTTCAAGCGAACCCTCTTCCTAAAACCACGAATTCAGATTCGCGGTGATCATCTACCCGCGCAAGGTGAAGATTTGATCTTCCTATTAGTTCTAAAAGTTTTAATTCTTACCTAATTACGAAAGGTCTCGAAACAAGCGTTCATGCGATGAACGTCGAACCCGTGCATGCCGATTCCGCTGCCATCTGAAATTTTTGAAATATCAGTGGCATGGGCGGGTTCCCAACAAAGAAGAGCATCCGAGTGAATCCCAAAGCTTCCTCTCCAACTGTGTGCTGCCTCAGTGATCCTCTACCTCGTGTGAAATCAGAAGAGGGTTAAGTAAAGAAGAAGCCAAGTTCCTTCATCTACAAAATTTGTTTGAGGGCTTCTTCTCTTTACTCTACATGTTTATATTTGCTATATTTGCTTGTTTAAGAAGCTTGTATTTGCTTTAAATTCTTGTTCTAATATCTTGTAACTTGATTCAATCAAGGGATTGAATTAAGGGGTTAAGGTTTGTTGGTGAGCCAAAGGGAAAACCAACGGTGTAAGGTTGTGGTTGGTGAATCGGGAAAAACCAACTGGGTTTGATTGTGAACCCGGAAAAACAATCGGTTGGTTCTAGTCGGTGAGCCTGTGAAAACCGATCGAGTTCGTTGTGATCTCGTAAAAACAACAAGTTAGGTTGTGAGCTTGTAAAACAACCAGCTGTAATCTGAGGGATTATAGTAAAATCTCCAAGAGGTCTTGCGGAGTGGATGTAGGTGCTGGGGTGCGCCGAACCACTATACATCTTTGTGTTTGTGATGCCTTATCTTTTGTGTTTCATGCCTTACATTCATACTTGATTGTGTAATATCTCTAGCTTTGTTTTCTATTGATTTATAAGTGATTGTTTAAAACTTGCTTAGCTTCCACTCCATCCTTACCATTCACATAGATTATAATTGCTCTAGCTTAATCTTCCACTACGTTACTTGTAATTGCCTAGAGCTTAAGTAAATAACATCTTATCATTCCGCTGCATTCAATTTAAAGTAAATTAGGGAACATAATTTTTTAGAAAATACAATTCACCCCCCTCTTGGGTTGTCACCTTGGGCAACAAGTGGTATCAGAGCCTCGTGCTCTAATATTGATTGTTAATCTAACGATCAAAGAGACAAAGATCATGACAACTCAAATAGATAGTTTTCTAGGAGAGGGACAATTAATTGATAGACCTCCACTATTTAATGGCATAAACTACACACATTGGAAAGCACGCATGCACATTTTTATTCAAGCACATGACTATGATTTATAGAGTATCATAGTCAATGGTCCACACACAAACACTAATCATGATAAAGAAATGATAGTAAACTTAATAGCATATCTTTTTGTATAACTGCTAAAAAAATCTGGAATATGCTTGAAGTTAAATATGAATGCACTAACATTTTTAGTGAAACAAGCTCTGAAGAAGAAGAACAGCAAACTGAAATTGAAAATCTTTGCCTTGTGGGGCATGAAGATGAGGTATGTACTAGAACTCAAAGTGATTTCTCATTCCAAGATGAAGTACATGCCGAAACTCAATCTGATTTTACATTTGATGAACTTTATGATGCTTTTTCTGAACTATACTTAGAATATAAGAAACTTAGTTTAAAGAATAAAAAGCTAAATCAGAAAAATCTATCTCTTGCTGAAAGCCATGATATAATTCAGAAAAATAATGAATTGCTCTTAGAAGACAATGAAAGGTTAACTAAAGAAGTAAACAAATTTAAGCCTATAGTTGAAAAATTTACTATCAGCTCTGAAAAATTGAACTTAATGATAAATAATCAAAGAGCTGAATTTGAAAAGGCTGGATTGGGATATCAACCTTGGTATATACAAAAAGTCTTTAATAACATATGTGTTAAATCCTCCACTGATCATCCTAAAACAGTTTTTCAAAAATCTGATGAACCTAATGAACAAAAATAGAAAATTGAAAATTCATCATCTACTTATGTTAAATCTATGTTTGTTAAATTTAATAAGAGTATGCAGAAATACATTCCTTGTAATCTTAAAACCTGCAAATTAATGAACAAAATAGTTATCAAGAAAATATGGATTCCAAAAGGAACAATTATAGCTAACCTGCAAGGACCCAAAAGAGCTTGGGTTTCTAAGTTAAAAATCTGAATATTTTCTGCAGGTGTGTCTAGCACTCAAGGCTCCAACAAAAGATGTTGATTTGGACATTGGGTGCTCTAGACATATATTAAAGAATGAAACTTAAAATATACTTAAGAAAAGTAATTGAAATAAAAAGAATAATGAAATTAGTAATCCTTGCATCTCATCATTCTCTTTGCCTTAGTATCTGATTAAAACATGAATTGCAGGTATTAATCAATTTTGTGATATAGATAATATTTTTTAAAAAATATAATCAAATCATTTCATTTTATAATATGCTTTACTTACTGTTGGATAAGTTGCTAAATGATTAATCAATTTATTAAGAATAACTCTATGAATGCTCTATATGTTTGATTGAGAGTTTTTATCTATGGCATTATCTTTTATTGATCATAGACATGAGAATGTATACTTGGTATGCCTTTGAATTTATGCACTATAAATACCAAGACTAAAGAAACCACTTTTGGCATATAAAATCAACTCATGCTAGTATGTACTTAATCTCAAAAGACCTTGTCATTGGCTTACTTAGATTAATTTCTGTAAGGTTAAAGTTTGCTATGCATGTAATCTAGGGAAACAAACTAGAATCATTTCTAAATCTGAAAACATTGTTTTCACCTCTTAGTCTTTGAAAATTCTCCACAAGAACTTATTTGGATCTCTAGAATAGTGAACCTAGGAGATAAGCTTCTTGACTTTGTAATTGTGGATGATTTCTCAAAGCTAATGTTGGTTTTATTCTTGGCACTTAAATTGAAATATTTTCTGCTTTGGCACAAACTTACAAAAGGTTTCAAATGAAAAAGGTTTCCAAACTGTGAAAATTCATGGCACAGCTTTGAAAACCAATTTCTTGTTAAGTTTTGCACAGAAAATAATATTGAATACAATTATTTCTGCACCAAGAATACCATAAGTAAAATAAGGTTAATAGAATCCTTGAAGAAATGAAAAAGACAATGTTGTATGATAGTCATTTGCTTAAATGATTTTTGTTAAAAGCTATCATCACTGCTTATCATACATATGGTTTCTGTTGCTGGGGGTCCAAACCGAGAACGATTGGCACAGCGGTGTGAATGGGGTTCCCTTGGAATTACTTCGGTTGCGCTCCGCCTTTCGCCGGGAGACCTGCAAGCAAGCCTCGCACCACCACCGGGGTAGTGGGGGCCCTCCGACGATCAAGTTAGGGGAGATCGAAGGAGAAGAAGAGGTAGCAGGTGAGATAATACTCTGAAAAATCTTGCTTACCCTCCCCTTCCCCCCCAGCCGCATATATATCAGGCTGGGGGGTTTTTTGGGGATTGGTCATCGTGTGGCCCGATGGGGTTGCCACTGACATGGTCGTTACAGGGCGTCGTGGGGCAGCGCTGGGTACGGCCATGGCAGGGTGTTGCCCAAGGTGACAACCCAAGAGGGGGGGTAAATTGGGTTTTCTAAAAATTATGTTCCCTAATTTTTACTTTGAATAGAATGCAGCGGAATAATAAGATGTTATTTACTTAAGCTCTAGGCAATTACAAGTAAAGCAGTGGAAGATTAAGCTAGAGCAATTATACTATGGCTTTAGGGTGCAATTGATCTAACATTAACTTATAGTTGTATGATCAATTTTAATCTATGTGTATGGTAAGAATGGAGTGGAAGCTAAGCAAATCACTTATAACTCTATAGAAACAAATCTAGAGATATTACACAATCAAGCATGAATGGAAGGCATGAAATACAAGAGATAAAGCATCACAAACACAAAGATGTATAGTGGTTCGGTGCACCCCAGCACCTACATCCACTCCCCAAGACCTCTTGGGAATTTCACTATAATCCCTTAGATTACAGTCGGTTGTTTTACAAGCTCACAACCCAACTTGTTGTTTTGCGAGATCACAACGAACTCGGTCGGTTTTCACAGGCTCACCGACTAGAACCAACCGATTGTTTTCACGGGCTCACAATCCAACCCAGTTGGTTTTCCCAAAGGCTCACCAACCACAACCTTACAATGATTGTTTTCCGGGTTCACAATCAACCCGGTTGGTTTTCCCCAAAGGCTCACCAACCACAACCTTACAACGTTGGTTTTTCCCTTTGGCTCACCAACAAACCTTAACCCCTTGATTCAATCCCTTGATTGAATCAAGTTACAAGATATTAGAACAAGAGTTTAAATCAAATACAAGCTTCTCAAATAAGCAAATATAGCAAATGTAAATAAGTAAAGAAAAGAGAAGAAGCCCTCAAACTAATTTGTAGATGGAGGAACTCGGCTTCTTCTTCACTTGCCCCCTCTTCTGATTTTGCACAAAGTAGAGGATCTCCGAGGCAGCACACGGATGGAGAGAAAGCTTTGGGATTCACTTGGATGCTCTTCTTCTCTCTATTTTACTTTGAATGGCCCTTTTGTGCTTATGGAAGATTTTTCTTGTAATCTCTTTCAAATCTCTTCCCTAAATATTTTCTCCCACTTCCATGCCTTCTCCCCTGGCTCTCCTCTTGTTTTTATAGCTTTAGATGGCGTGGAAACAAGAATCTAGCCGTTAGAGACAAAAATAGAGCCGTTGGACACAGTCTGCACCTCCTGACAATATTACCGTTGGGATCGGAGTCGACTCGCGCGATCAGGAGTCGACTCGCCTATTGCAGGAGTCGGCTCGTGCTTTACTGGAGACGACTCGGCCACTGTTCCAAATTTGAATTAAAGTGCATGCCTTGACTGGGAGTCGACTCGTCTTAACCTGGAGTCGACTCGCCAACTTCTGGAGCTGACTTGGCAATTTCGGAGTCGGCTCATCCACTGAAGTCCGTGGATCCAATTTTGAATTTGATCCACTCGAGTCGACTCGACTGTCCTGGGAGTCGACTCGAATCTCAGAGCCCGAACTCCCGATCCTCTGTCTTTTAGCTCGTCCAGTCTTGGAGTCGACTCGAACTTCCTCGGAGTCGACTCGGCTCTCAGTTTCCAAAACTTGGTCTTCTGCCTTTTGATGTGAAGCTGTCTTGGAGTCGACTCGAGCTGTCTGGGAGTCGACTCGAATCTCAGAGGCAGTAACTTGGTCTTCTGTCTGTTGATGGTCGCGGAGTCTCGGAGTCGACTCGTGCAATGCGGGAGTCGACTCGAATCTCAGAGTCCCAAAAATGCTCTCTGACTTTTCTTTGTGTTCCGCTTAAAGTCGACTCATGCTTTCTTTGGAGTCGACTTGCCAACCATTGGAGTCGACTCGCGTGCCACTGGAGTCGACTCGAATCTCAGACCCGAAAACTACTCTCTGACTTTTCTGCCTGTGACTCCTAGGAGTCGACTCATACTTCTCCGGAGTCGACTCATACTTCTCCGGAGTCGACTCGAATTCCACTGGAGTCGACTCGAAGACTGTTCTTTTGAATTTTTCTTTTGATTTTGCTCCTCCAATTTGAATCCTTTGAACTTTAAACTTGGGCCAATAAATTGTAGCTTTCTTCCAACTTGAGAGCTTTGGAGGCCTTCTTGTGTTCTCCCAACTTGCTATGTTCCTTGCAAAATAAATATCTTTCTCCTTGCAACATAAACATTAGTATCTATACTTCAAGATTTTGTGATCATCAAAATCAATCTATGAATCAATCTTTGGGTCATCAATCTCCCCCTTTTTGATGATGACAAAACTTGGAGTATATGCAATATAAAAGATATTGATTTCTAGAAGTAATACATAGCTAAGTTGCATGAAGTGGAAAACATATATATTTAAAAACATACTTCATGATAATGCTTTAGATTTAATCAGCTTAACACAATCAACATATTTAAATTTTAAGTATATAGCATATACTTAGATATTTCTCCCCCTTTTTGACAACATCAAAAAGATAGTGAAACATTAAGTACAAAGATCAGAGCAAAACACATCGAGTGTGAATTCAAGAGGTTTTTTAATTTGATACCACAGATAGTTTTCTAATCAAGTGTAGGTGGAATCTTCCTTAGGTTAATTCAAGAAGTACCACAAATGATATTCAAGGAAAAATATGAGTGGAAATCTAACCTCTCTTCACTAAGTATGAAAGCTTGTTCATTTAAGACCTTTTGCCCAATCTATTAAGTATTTTATCAACATGAGAATAAAAGACATCTTAGAAGTAATATGCAATATATTTGGAAAAGATCAAAACTTATATATTTGGAAAAACATATCATCATGTTGGATCATTAATTCTTAATGACTTCAAAGTTCTTTTATGATAATAAGAGCATTGGGGCACAAATACCAAAATATGAATTCATGCAATTTTTGATACATCTTAGAGCTCTTTTAAAGACTTTCTTTTATTCCTTTAGAAAATAAGCACAATTTGATACATAAAATAATGAATTGGCACAAAATAGAAGTTCTAAAGAGTAAGCCAATTAAAACTCATTAGTGAGGTTCAAAATAGATTTTCTAAGAGATACTCAAAAAAATTTAATACATTGTTCTCCTCCTGTTTTATTAAATTAGAGGCTCTTAAGATTTGTAATTTGGTTCATGAGTGATGCATAAGATATACTAACCAAATAACACGCCTCAAGGTGTATCATAAAGATTTTCAGATTTAAATTTCAGATGATACATATTGGAGAGTATTAGGATCACTTTTCATTTAGTATTCTTTCCCTCTCCTATAGATTTATGTAATTAAGTTCCATAAGACCTCTCCTTCTGAAATTTTCTTTCTCCCCCTCAATTGATCATTCCATTTAAGAGTTTAGAATCCTAAGATAATGTTCAATAAGATTGTCAATCTCAAAAATATATTTCAGCTTATTTTTATAAGACTCAAAGTTTGAGATAAGACAACCTTCATAGAACTCATCTCAAGGTAATTAAAGCATGTCTTGCAATATAAGGAGGTTCATCAAAATCAATCCATAAAGTGCAAGGTATGCATCAAATTGAAGTGACTTTAGGATAAGATACTGAATATCTAAAGCTCCCCCTTAAAAGATGCATTCTTCTTTAATCTTTCTTTTCTTTTGTCGAATTTCAGATTTTAATGATAAACGTGAATAGAGCTGAAACTTTATGATATCAAGAATGTAGAGTGATCTAGAAATATTCACAATTTATAGTAATCACTCTTTTTAATATTTTAAGAACAAGTTATGCTTTCTCCTAATCTTAGAGAAAATGTATGAAAATATTAATCAAAAGTAATTCATTTGAAGCTTAGTTTCTTTCAAAAGCATTTACATTTTCTTTCTTTTAGATCATTCACTCTATTGATGAAAGTCTTTAATGATATAGGAGAGAAAAAACATATAGATGATCATGGAAGTATATGTATTTATAGAACTCAATTTCTTAATCACAATTTTTCAGCAATGTATACATGAAACTCAATAAATTTTTAAATATTAAAATAAAGTCATATATTTTAAAAATATTTACTTGCAATCAAGATCATTGAAAGACACATCATTTAGACTAATATTGGTACATTTTAATGATAAGAAAAGATATGTTTCGGATGCGTATCGGAGCAATCAAAATAAATTCTGTTTTTCTTACATTAACATTTTATTTAGTAATCATATGGAGTTTAAGCTTTTATACAAAATTAAATTCTGAATTTCATAAAGATTTTCAATAGAGGCCTTTTAAGTCATAATTTGAGATATGTATCTTTCACATTGTGGCTCATCTTAAATTATTATGATTGAAAAATACATATTTCAATACCATTAAAGCACTTTCAGAATCTTTGTGTTTAATTTTGAGTTTCGATACAAAATAAAGGATATTTTAATAAGTATTAGGACATTATGTATCAAAGTTAGGCGAGTAGAAAGATAGATCAAAATTAATTTATTTTTCCTAAATAGAGATATTCTTCTCTTCTCCTTTCTACAATTTTATTTAGCTTTCAGATTTTAACAATGATTGTGAATGACAAATCTGAAATTTCTTTTCAATAAAACTAAACAAAAGATGTTATGTAGCAATTCATGCATTCAATCAAATTGTCCAAGTATGAAACATTACAAAATATTGAGAACCCATAAATCAAGACATCATACTATATGCAAAATATATTAAGTGTTAAGTCATGCATTAAAATAATAATAACAAGCATGTCAAGGATCAAAGTCAATTCTTTTCAAATACACTCCCCCTATTTAAATATCATCTTGCATTGACTTCATCCTTATGGTGTGTTTCCAAGTGACTAATAATTAGACTTGATTCTTCTTATATATTTTCATTTACTTTGTCTTTCATTTTCAACTTTCTTATGCTTTATATTCTATTTGCTCCCTATCCGGTGGAGTTGGGAAGGGGCACGAGGTACTACCACTAGCCTCCCTCTTGTGCCGTCCCTAATATGCCCTACACCGAATAGTTGGGTCAAATAGTGCCGGGTACTACCACTAGCCTCCCCATTGGCACCATCCCTATGATGAGCAATATAGAAGGATTAAAATGTTTGCTTCGAATTCTCCCTGTTTAAGTGTAATTAATTATGGATTTTATCCCTTCCAAATGTGCCAAATATATTATGCTTGTTTTACTTTTCCTTAAGATTGGAGTATTTGCCTTTGCTTAGATTCTACACCTCTTGAATAATATTCATTTTCTTTTCTTTATCTCTCTCTCTTTTTGTTATTCTCAAGTAATTTACATGAAAGAGCAGAATAAAGAATTAATCTTGTGTATCATATATATGTATATCATGCAAACAACATTTTTATTATGCTCATGGATTCATAACTTCTCACAAGTTATTTTACATCAAACTTTTAAGCATATACTTGTGTATTTCATGGTTATGATATAGGCAAAGAAATCATTTAGTTTAGGCAAACCATGAAACAATTTCTAAGAGCATAAGTCAATCAATATGTATAGAGCCATGATATCAAAAGTTAATAATTAAAGAACTTAATCATGCCATAATAAGACTTAAGTTGTTGACTTTGCTCAAGAAGTATCTAGAATTACCAATCCATTCTGCATTCTTCAGTCAAATACCTACTAGATTTCTTATGTATGAACCTTTGGCTGAAGAAGGTCCTCTCTCTTGTTTGTAAGTGAATGTTTATTGTATCTTACATGGAGATATCCTTCAAGTTGAGATCTCTCATTTTCTTGCTCAAGGATCCTGCATTATTAACAAACTCCTTTTCTTTCTTGAAAGAAAGTCATTGGTTTCTTCAAGATACAAAACATTCATCCAACATATTTTTTTTTTAACTAGATGACTCAATATAAGATATGACAATAGTTGAATATTGAGTCACTTTACGCCAGAGATTGCCTAAATATAAGCAAGCACATATCACTTGAACTAAAGAGATAGTTTCATTAACCAAGATGGTTCAAGGACAAGTATGTGAGGCAATAGGAAGTTTTATCAAGGTCAAATCAATTTCTCAAAAACGATTTAGTTTAGATTTTATTTGCTTAAGATAATTATTAATAAGACATGCTAGCTAAGTTTTAATCAACTTATCTTAAACAGTTGTTTCTATCAAAATTCAGATTATGATTTATTTGTTATCAATAAAATATGATTCATTAAACTTAGATTGAAGGCTTGCACAAGTGCACATAATGAGCATACAATCTGGTCTACTAGCTGTATGATAAAATAATTATTCTATCATGCTTCACTACAGCTTTAAAATAATAGATCTACTTTGCTCATCCTTTTCAAATTCTACAAGATGGGGTTATAGACATACCTTCTTCATGCCAATCTTCTATAAGAGTTTTCTTGTGGACTAACTTTGGTCAATGAAGATCCCCTTTCTTGTTTGTCTTAATTTGGAGTTTGAGAGAAGATGTTAATTCATTCATCATACGTATTTCAAACTCACCTTACATGAGCTCAGTAAAATCTTCATATAACTCTTCATTAGTAGAACCAAAAATGATGTCATCAATGCATATTTTGGGCAAATAAGATATCACAAATTCTTCTTTTTGATGTGTAGATTTATCACTATTACTTTCTATCAAAAAGGTTACTTAAGCTTTTATATTATGCTTTTGATGCTTGTTCCAAATTATATATTGCTTTATCATATTTATAATGAGTGTTTTTCAAATATGGTGGTTATTTAACATATATCTTCTTTAATAAAGTAAGCATATAGGAGTCCATTCTACACACTCATTTGATAGAATATAAAGCTCATAAAGCAAGCAAATAATAATGGTGATCTTTACTTCTAATCATGCAAGAATCAAGATCTATTTCATCTTCTAAGCAAACAATTTTTCTTCATTAAATGTATTTCTGAAAAACTCAATTTGGTTATAATTATTAACAAGTTTTTAGATTGTTATATGTAAAAGATTAACCATATACATATATAATTTAATTTTAGTATTTTGATAATAAATCAGTAGTCTCATAAAGAATAAGATACCTTGATATTTTTGCACCTAAAAACTTTTCATTGAATACTCTATATGCATTGCTTGATGAATGATATCCAAGGGTAGACATATCTCTATCAGATTTGGCATTATTTTCATAAGAGCATATTAAGCATAACATGTACGACTGAAAAATGTGAAAGATATGCAATGGTTCATTTTCCATTTTTTCAGAAGATCAAATGGAGTTTTCATCAAAAAATAGATCTAATAGAAATCATATGTATGACAAGCAGTGATGATAGCTTTTTTTAAAAATTATTTTAGTAGATGACTATCATACACAATTGTCTTTTTCATTTCTTCAAGAATTCTATTAACCCTATTTTACTTAAGGTGTCCTTGGTGCTGAAATAATTAATTTCTGTATAAACTTTATCAGGATTTTGGTTTTCAACATTGTGCCATGATACTCTTTATCTTCATAGTTTGGAAACCTTTATCATTTGAAACATTTTTACATGATTTAGCAAATACAGAAAATATTTTAATTTTATTTGCCAAGAACAAATCCAATGTAAGCTTTTGAAAACTTAGTGATGGAAACAACAATTTAGAAATTGATTTTTGTTTGTTTCCTTAGTTAGCATGCATAGCAAACTTTGACCTTTCAGAAGATAATCTAAGTAAGCCAATGGCAAGGTCTTTTGAGATTAAGTACATACTAGCATGAGTTGATTTTATATGCCAAAGATGGTTTCTTTAATCTTGGTATTCATAGTGCATATATTCAAAAGCACACCAAGTACACATTATCATATCTATGATCAATAAACAATAATGCCATGGATAAAAACTCTCAATCAAGCATATAGAGAATTCATAGAGTTATTTTTAATAAATTGATTAATCATTTAGCAACTTATCCAATAGTGAGTAAAGTATACTATAAAATGAAGTGATTTGATTATATTTCCAAAAGTATTTTCTATATCATAAAATTGATCAATACTTGCAATTCATATTTTAATCAAATACTAAGGCAAAAATAATGATGAGATGCAAGGATTACTGATTTCATTATTATTATTATTATTATTTTTTATTTAAAAATTACTTTTCATAAGTATGTTTTTAAGTTTCATTTTTTTTTGACGTGTGTCTAGAACACCCATTTGTATGAAAGTTCTATTTGTTCCATGGGTATCTTGGCACACCTATGTCTACATCCTCATATTTTTATTTTGGGTACCCAAGCTTGCTTGGGTCCTTGAGAGTTAGGACATATAGTTCCTTTTGGAACCCAAATTTGTTTAATTGTAATAACTTTACTACTTGATTTAATTATGTTAGAACGATAGGTAAAGTTGTTATGTCCATTCTTTTCATGTTCGAAATATGTTATCTTATTTAATGGTTTGCTTGATAAATTCAAAACATTTTTCTTTAGGGATTCATTGCTAAGTGAAGGAATCAAGCCAAATTTTGATTTATCAAAATCAGCATGTTGGCTTTCAAACATCATTTTTAATCTTTCTGAACTTACAGTGAACTTGTTAATAAGAGATTTCAGTTGGTTAACTTCTTTACTCAAGTTTTGGTTTGTTTTGATTAAGCTATGATTTTTCTGAATCAATTCTTCTGAATTTAACCTTAAGCTTTTATTTTCAGAATTTAGTTTGTCTCGTATTTCAGCAATAGAATTTCTTTCTTTTGAATTTGCAAATTTAGCTTTTTAAGATTTTTATTTTTCATAGCTAATGTTTCTACATTCACCATACAAATCAGTGGAAAGCATTTAAAAGTTCATCATAAGAAAATTCCTTCATGAAATTCACTAGATTCAGATTTTACTTTATTTTCTAGTGCCATAAAACATAAGTTAGTTACCATCTTGTAGTTCATCTGTTGCTTCTAGCTTTCTTGCTTTTTATCTCTTTCTTCCTTTCTTCTTGCTTCCTCCTTCTTCTTTTGACTTTAGGAAGCTTTTGAATTTCTTGCTGTTATTTCTTCCTCGAGTCGACTCGAGTTTACATGGAGTCGACTCGACTGACTTGAGAGTCGACTCGAGATCTTCGGGAGACGTCTCGTTCTCAGAGGCCTAAAAGATGATTCTCTGTCTTTTGAATTGTTCTGCCTCGGTAGTCGACTCGGGCCTTGTCGGGAGTCGACTCGGCTAACTTGGGAGTCGACTCGTTCACAGGGTCTTCAAGAATGTGTCTCTGCCTTTCAGACTGTTCTTCTCTAGGAGTCGACTCGGACAAACTGGGAGTCGACTCGGTTACTGTGGAGGATTCTGCAATCTCATTGTTAGTATGCAATTGAAGCACATGTGAGCTAATCTGAGATTATCATAAATATTTTCTAAAGTATCCCAGATCTCCTTAGCAGATAAGCATGCAGAAATTTCATTAAACTTCGTTTCATGAATAGCACAATATAATATGTTCATAGCATTAGCATTCAATTGTGCTAAGTCCTTTTCATTAATAGTTTGAGAGAGTGTGTGAAGGTCATTTATTATGATTTTCCATAAATAATAGTTTTGTGATTGAATAAAAATGCGCATGCGTGCTTTCCAATATGTGTAGTCTATGCCATTAAACAGTGGAGGCCTATCAATTAACTGTCCCTCTCCTAGAAAACTATCTATTTGAGTTGTCATGATCTTTGGCTCTTGATTCGTGAGATCAACAATTAATCTTGAGCACCTGCTCTGATACCACTTGTTGCCCAAGGTGACAACCCAAGAGGGGGGGGGTGAATTGGGTTTTCTAAAAATTATGTTCCCTAATTTTTACTTTGAATAGAATGCAGCGGAATAATAAGATGTTATTTACTTAAGCTCTAGGCAATTACAAGTAAAGCAGTGGAAGATTAAGCTAGAGCAATTATACTATGGCTTTAGGGTGCAATTGATCTAACATTAACTTATAGTTGTATGATCAATTTAATCTATGTGTATGGTAAGAATGGAGTGGAAGTTAAGCAAATCACTTATAACTCTATAGAAAACAAATCTAGAGATATTACACCAATCAAGCATGAATGGAAGGCATGAAATACAAGAGATAAAGCATCACAAAACACAAAGATGTATAGTGGTTCGGTGCAACCCCAGCACCTACATCCACTCCCCCAAGACCTCTTGGAAATTTCACTATAATCCCTTAGATTACAGTCGGTTGTTTTACAAGCTCACAACCCAACTTGTTGTTTTGCGAGATCACAACGAACTCGGTCGGTTTTCACAGGCTCACCGACTAGAAACCAACCGATTGTTTTCACGGGCTCACAATCCAACCCAGTTGGTTTTCCCAAAGGCTCACCAACCACAACCTTACAATGATTGTTTTCCGGGTTCACAATCAACCCGGTTGGTTTTCCCCAAAGGCTCACCAACAACAACCTTACAACGTTGGTTTTTCCCTTTGGCTCACCAACAAACCTTAACCCCTTGATTCAATCCCTTGATTGAATCAAGTTACAAGATATTAGAACAAGAGTTTAAATCAAATACAAGCTTCTCAAATAAGCAAATATAGCAAATGTAAATAAGTAAAGAAAAGAGAAGAAGCCCTCAAACTAATTGTAGATGGAGGAACTCGGCTTCTTCTTCACTTGCCCCCTCTTCTGATTTTGCACAAAAGTAAGGATCTCCGAGGGCAGCACACGGATGGAGAGGAAGCTTTGGGATTCACTTGGATGCTCTTCTTCTCTCTATTTTACTTTGAATGGCCCTTTTGTGCTTATGGGAAGATTTTCCTTGTAATCTCTTTCAATCTCTTCCCTAAATGTTTTCTCCCACTTCCATGCCTTCTCCCCTGGCTCTCCTCTTGTTTTTATAGCTTTAGATGGGTGGAAACAAGAATCTAGCCATTAGAGACAAAAATAGAGACGTTGGACACAGTCTGCACCTCCTGACAATATTTACCGTTGGGATCGGAGTCGACTCGCGCGATCAGAAGTCGACTCGCCTATTGGCAGGAGTCGGCTCGTGCTTTACTGGAGACGACTCGACCACTGTTCCAAATTTGAATTAAAGTGGCATGCCTTGACTGGGAGTCGACTCGTCTTAACCTGGAGTCGACTCGCCAACTTCTGGGAGCTGACTTGGCAATTTCGGAGTCGGCTCATCCACTGAAGTCCGTGGATCCAATTTTGAATTTGATCCACTCGAGTCGAGCTCGACTGTCCTGGGAGTCGACTCGAATCTCAGAGCCCGAACTCCCGATCCTCCTGTCTTTTGGCTCGTCCAGTCTTGGAGTCGACTCGAACTTCCTCGGAGTCGACTCGGCTCTCAGTTTCCAAAACTTGGTCTTCTGCCTTTTGATGTGAAGCTGTCTTGGAGTCGACTCGAGCTGTCTGGGAGTCGACTCGAATCTCAGAGGCAGTAACTTGGTCTTCTGTCTGTTGATGGTCGCGGAGTCTCGGAGTCGACTCGTGCAATGCGGGAGTCGACTCGAATCTCAGAGTCCCAAAAATGCTCTCTGACTTTTTCTTTGTGTTCCGCTTAGAGTCGACTCATGCTTTCTTTGGAGTCGACTTGCCAACCATTGGAGTCGACTCGCGTGCCACTGGAGTCGACTCGAATCTCAGACCCGAAAACTACTCTCTGACTTTTCTGCCTGTGACTCCTAGGAGTCGACTCATACTTCTCCGGAGTCGACTCGAATTCCACTGGAGTCGACTCGAAGACTGTTCTTTTTGAATTTTTCTTTTGATTTTGCTCCTCCAATTTGGAATCCTTTGAACTTTAAACTTGGGCCAATAAATTGTAGCTTTCTTCCAACTTGAGAGCTTTGGAGGCCTTCTTGTGTTCTCCCAACTTGCTATGTTCCTTGCAAAATAAATATCTTTCTCCTTGCAACATAAACATTAGTATCTATACTTCAAGGTTTTGTGATCATCAAAATCAATCTATGAATCAATCTTTGGGTCATCAGTTCTGCCTCGGAGTCGACTCGGGTTTTGTTGGAGTCGACTCGGCTAACTTGGGGGTCGACTCTAAAACACTTAGAGTCGACTCGTTCGTAGGATTTCCAAAACTGAATCTCTACCTTTCAGACTGCTTTCCTCTGGAAGTCGACTCGGACAAACTGGGAGTCGACTCGGCTGATGTGGGAGACGACTCGAAGTCTTCGCGAGTCGGCTCACCAACAGGGTCTCAAAAACTGTCTTTTTGTCAGCTTTGCCATAGAGTCGACTCGGGATCATCTGGAGTCGACTCGCCAAGCATCGGAGTCGACTCACAATCTTTTGGAGTCGACTCGTTAACAAGGTCTAAAATTCATCATTCTGTCTTTCTGTCTGTTCTCAGTCGGAGTCAATTCGAAAAGTTCTGGAGTCGACTCAAAGAGTTCTGAAGTCTACTCAAGCTTGTGCCAGAAACTCCAAGTGTGCAGGAGTCGACTCGCAAGGTTCAGGAGTCGACTCGTGATGCAGACTTTGGTTCAAATAGAGTTCAATACTTAACCAAAATACTCTAAACCAAAGCTCAAGGCACTTAGACAGAATTTAATAAAGATTTTTCTGAAATACTAGATTGAATTCATTAGAACAATATAAGATATGCTCAAATGCTTGAGCTCATCAAAATCAATTAAGGATTTACTCAATCACTCCACAATCTCTCCCTTTTTTATGATGACAAAACATTGAGTATTTATAAAGTGAATTACTCATTAAAGAAATGATTCAAGGTAAAGTTTTGAAATGAATTCAAATGTCTAGTTATTTAGTGTATCCAAAATTGAAAGGTATGAGTCAGTAAACTCTAAAAATTAAAGCTCCTCCTTTCATTTGGAATTATATAAGCCTTCAAATCATACAGTCAATTGTTTGGCTTATATGTTTTTAATAAATTTGCTTTCTTAGAATTTCAGATTCTCCCCCTCAGCATGTGCATTCAATTTTGTTAGAACTTTGTTCAAGTTTTCTTAATTTTCTTTTAATATTGTAAACTTGAACTTAAGTTCTTAGAAGGAAAAATCTGACGATTTTTTCTTGAATATGATTCAACTAATCTCCGAATATTTTTTGAATAGATTCTGGAGATTACTCCTTGAGGAGCCCCAACGGAGAAATAATGAACCTCGAGGTATCGAATCCACTAAGAACAAATCACATTTTGCTTAAAAGTTTTCTCGTTTAGTGATTTTCTTTATTTACAATATATCATATGTTCTCCCCTTTTTGTCATCGTAGCAAAAAGGTGAAGTATCAAAGAGTCAAAACATACAAGATGAGACAAAGAGATATGTTTTTCATTCACTGTAAGCTTGAATACATAAAAGATGTTCAGAAAGTACATAGTACTTAAAACATAAAAAGCATACAAACAACATCAAATACACAAGTTCTTAGATAAAGCCAAGACTTTTCAGTTCATTGTAAGTATTACAAAATTGAATACAATGATTGAAAGTCCAAAAAAACTTCATGTGATTTTCAAGAAAATATAAGTTTAGGGAGGTGGATGTCTAGAACAAGATGAAGCTCCCAAATTTCATCGCTGACACTCCATAAGCAAACGAACTCCCTTAAAGATATTTTTCAGTTGCTGGATAATTTCTGAAGTAGTCCTATTGTGGGTTTGGGTCTGCTGGTTTACACTGTCAATGTTTGCATCAAGCTTATCGATAACAGTGTTTGCTACTCTTTCAGCTCCTTCATTTAGCTTTAACAGCTCTGATTTGATGGAGTCTTGCATCTTCTTTGTAGCTTCCTGAATATCTGAGAATCTCATGTATTGACCCTGAATAAGACATCTCATAGTAGATAACTCCTCCTTCACTTTAGCAATCATCATTGAAATAGCTACAGTGGAGGGGGTCAGATCAGTAGAGGGTGTACTTGTGGTACTTCTTAGTTCTCTCAAAATATCATCCCTCAGTGCTCTGAGCTGCTCACCATTAAGCCTAACCTCAAGGGGCTGCTGAGATGGTGGCACAGTGGATGAAGGGTCAGCAGTGGATGAGGGGCCAATAGTGGATGGAAAGATGGAAAGATCTGCGGAGGTATCCGGATCATGGTCAGAAGTGGAAGAGTAAGGAGCAGTGGGGTCAGATGGTATAGCAGAAGAAGTTTTCCTAACCCAGGTATCTTCCACCTTATGGAATTTCATTCGGTGGAGAGTCCCCTCGCCCATATGGTCAGTGTAGCGAAGTGAACGAGAGGGTTCCCCCTCAGGAATAGGGACCTCTAATTTTCTAAAGATCAGGGTGAAGAGCATACTATATGGAAGACTCAATATTGGTTTTTCTAGGGGATCACAAATATGACTGTAAATGAGTCTAGAAAAGTTAAGAGGGACATCATGTAGGATGTTGAACATGATAGCTAGGTCTCTCTCAGAAATAAAGTCAAACCTACTCGTTTTAGGAAGGAGGGTGCGAGATATAATACTCAGTAGGAGGCGCATCTCAGCAGAGAGCTGATTTGCGAAGACCTCCTCAATGGGGGACTGGGGTACTCTCCCTAGAATGGCCGTAAGGGCCTCAGATCTATCAGAGGGTGAGTGGGAGCTATACCCTCACGAGAGAGATGGAGGACTCGGCAATGAGGTCCTCCGAGATACAGATAGGACATAGGCTACCCTCCCTTGAAGACCGCCGCCACCCCGTGTGACGGTGCTATAGAATTCCCGGACTAACCCTGGGTATGTGGGAAGATCAAGGGAACAAAGAAGTCTAGATCTTGAGCCCTAAGATGATGCCCTAAGGTAAACCCTTCTCAGGAGAGGAAATCAAAATCGACTTCCTCCCGGTAGAGACAACTCTTCCGGCGCACGAGCACGAAGGAACCGACCGAGGCGGAGAGGAAATTGGAGGAGGTGGTCTCACGGGTTCATTCCTCGCCTTGGTCGTCTCTCGGCGCCGCTCGCAATAAGAGGCCTCTTCCGGCGAGATACAATGGCTTTCCTAGGCATCCCGACCTACTAAAGGAAGAGAGACATGAAATGGAGAGAAATCGGAGAAAAAAATGAAGGGAAGGCGGAAAACGACCGTGGGAGACTCGAGGATTTTGGAACAGTGATGGCCAAAAGAAAGATTTGGAAAAAGTCGTTCGTTTAGGGTTAAAAGATGGATTCTCGACCTCGAGTCGACTCATGAAAATTCACGAGTCGACTCGCGCATGAGTCGACTCTCAGAATCATCCGAGTTGACTCGAACTCTGGCACATAACCAAAACTCAGTTAGTATCGTGCCAAGAGAGAGATATGGTAATCTTTAGAGCTTAAGAACGATTTGATGATTATAGACGTGGGAATACTATATCAAACGTAAATTAATGATCAAATCAATGAATGAGAGAAAAAAATTAAAGATATGGATCAATCACTAACCCTCTTCTAAGAGTACAACATCGATCTTCACTCAAGAATTTGTGAAGATATCAGCAAGTTTATCATCAGTACAAACAAATTCAAACATCACATCATCATTTAACATATGATCTCTTATGAAGTGATGTCTTATCTCAATGTGTTTAGTTCTTGAGTGCTGAATTGGATTTTTAGTTAGATTTATGGCACTTGGTTTATGGGAATCTTATTTGCTTAATGCCATAATCTTCAAGTTGTTGCTTGATCCACAAAATTTGAGCAAACAACTCCTGGCAGAACATATTCGGCCTCCGCTGTAAATAGTGCAACCGAGTTTTGTTTCTTGCTAAACCATGAGATTAAGTTCTCTCCTAAGAATTGACATGACCTGCTGATACTTTTCTATTAAGTTTACAACCAGCAAAGTCAGAATCAGTGTACCCTATTAAGTCTATACTTGATTCTTTAAAGTACCATAACCCTATATCTTTTGTTCCTATTAGATACTTAAAAATTCTTTTAACTGCAATTAGGTGTGATTCCTTAGGATTAGATTGATATCTAGCACACATGCATACACTAAACATGATATCAGGTCTACTTGCTGTAAGATATAATAATGATCCGATCATACCTCTATACAGCTTTTGATCTACTGACTTATCTGATTCATCTTGTCTAGTTTGCATGATGAGCTCATGGGGGTGCCAATTGACTTGTTTCCATCCATATCAAATTTTTTAGCATTTTCTTGATGTACTTAGCTTGATTGATGAAAATCCCTTTCTTAGATTGTTTGATTTGAAGTCCGAGAAAGTAGTTCAACTCTTCCATCATGCTCATCTCAAACTCACTCTGCATTAATTCAGCAAACTCTTCGCAAAGATGATTGTTAGTAGCACCGAAAATAATATCATCTACATAAATATGCACTATTAACATATCTTTATTTTTTTTTCAAAAATAAGGTTGTATCAACATTCCCTCTAGAAAATTCATGATCTAATAGAAATTTTGGTTTTTAGTTAGCGACGCTTTAAAGCGTCGTTATAAATATTTTTTTAAAAAAATATTTAAAAAATTATTTTGAATGAAAGCTGCATTTTTTTTTCTTTTTCTTTTGGCTGACAAAGGCCTATGTAGCATTGAGAGTGTCAAAAAGAGCACAGCACTACCATCAACAAAAAGGCTTGAGGATGATGAAGGCACCATTTGAAATATGGCAAAAAAAACAAAAATCTACTTCCATTTATTTCCAGATAATACACGGTTTCGTTATTGATCCAGCAAAAAATAAACTACATCCTAGATATTTGGAAGGGTATCATTTCGGACATTTCCTCCCTTAATACAATCTGGAAGCGATCTGAGATACCATATTGCAATAATAGATGCCTTCGGCAGTCTTCGGCAGCCAAGATACCTGATGTATAAGCTCCATGAACAGACCCAGAATGATCAACACTTGCTGCTTCCCCAGCAAAATATAAATTATCCACAGGAGTGCGAATCTCTCATACAAATCAGCTGGCTTCTCAACCAGATCACAAGAATAGGACCCAAGGGAATCTGGATCTGTACCTCACCGAGAAACCACATACTGAACCTGAAAAAAAATAACAGTTAAAAAAAATTAGTCCGAAGCTAAAATCACCATTGGAGTGCAACACAAACACAAATGAATATAGGTGGTAGAATCTTACTGGCTCTGTGGCATCTGGTAGCATTTTCTTAAGTTGTAGCATCACAAAGTTAACAGCTTCTTCTTCAGATAGTTTCTCAATGTCATGAGCAAACCTTCCAGCAGCCATGTACACAAGAACGGGATGTCCTGTTGCTTTGTGGAGATGAGAAAATAGCCACAGGCATAAGATGTTGGAGCAACCATTTCTAAAATTTCTACATTAGGCCAAAAGGCAGTACTAAAGTGAAGAGCTATCTTGTTCTCATTACCAGTATAGCCACCCAACATGCAATAATGCTCTGAAAAGTAAATAACAAAACCTCAATTAGATGTCACTATCCCAAGATTAGCTATTGCAAGGGGGTTCTGTAAATTTCAATGTACATCAAAGATTTTGTATGTACTATGTCTCTCTTTAGCATTCCATCGAATGGATGTCGTGCTTGGCTGCCTGCCACTCTTCTCACTGTCAGAAGGTTGAGAATATTGCATTCGTGGCAAGCAAGGAGGATAGCGGTGAGGGAGGTGGAGTTCGCCGGAGATCCAGCACGGCCAAATCCGCATACTCGCAGTATAGTTGGTCAGCAAGCTGCATAAAGATTTACAGTTCGAGAAGAGAGAAGAAAAATCAAATGAAAACTACCCATATTTCTCAACATACCTTCTTGAGGGCCAACTCCTCGATCAAGCGGGCCTTGGTGTGCCGGATCTCGGCATTCATCGCTTCCGCCACCACCCTATTTTTCTTCCGGCCGCCATCTCCGATTTCTACACAACATGGACAAAAAAAAAATGCGCCACTAAGGAAACATTAGGAAAAAGAAACCTTGGAAGGGAGAAAGAGGAGGAGGACCTGGAGGGCGTCGTCGATGTCAGACTCGACGGCGGCGAAGAGGCGGGCGAAAACATCATCGCCGGAGACGTTCTCTGCGCGCTGCTTCTCGATGCCACAAAGAGAAGCGGGGAAAAGAGGAGGGGAGTCGAGGTTGAGCCGAGGATGAGGCTGCCGCCTGCGGTGATGGAGAGGGAGGAAGAGTAGTAGAGGCAGAGGTCGGAAATGCGGAGGGAAAAAGGGGATTTGAGGAAGAGAGCACTTGGTCGGGGAAGGAGATGGCTTCTGTAGGGGTTAGGGATCACCTTTTGAAAGCGCGCGACGGAGAGAGAGGAGAAGGGGGTTAGGGATTAGGACGAAATAGGCTCCAACGACGCTTTTTAGCGTCATCTTAGGCCGGTGACTACACCCGCGCTTCGCCGGCAAATTTTGATGTTAGACTGAAAATTGCCGATGCTTTTAAAAGCATCGGTAAAACCGACTTTTCCTGTAGTGAGTTAAGCTAGCTAGATGATATGGAGTATTCTGCTTACATTCTCCTAATACCATTAATTTCATACTTTGGGATAATTTGCCCCTAGCCTTCACACTTAACCAATTCCTTAATCCATATTCCCTCTATCATTGTTCTTTTTAATAGCCAACTTCTAAACAAGAAAGAGATGAAGTGAGGGAGAAGAGGCTGAGTCCAAGTCTTACTTGTGTTAAATCAATTGCATTTTTTCATCCTTCTGCAATTCTGATTACCCCTAACCAAGATTCAATTGAAGGACTTTTATATAAAGATGAAAAAGTCATGGATTAATATACAAATGTGAATGATTTTAGATATCTAATTTAAAAAATTAAAATTTTAGAGAGCTCTATAATAGGAAAGCCGGGATTCTTTGGATCAAGCTCCGATTTGTTTGAATCCGAATCCATTGAAAGGATATCCAATGAACCACCAAAGGGTTACTGTTAGATGTGGATTCTTTAAGAAACTAGCTTGGGATGTAATCTTTATTATTATTTCATTTTTTTACTGTTGCTTAGAGTTAGGCTATGTCGACACAGATTTTGAGCAAGCATTATATTTTATTCAAAATTGACTCAAACATTGGATAGAGTCGACCGTTTGATTCTTTGATGAGGTTGATAAATAGTGTGTGCGTCCTTAGCAGGTTTGTGCAAATGCTTGGACGTGCCTCCAATTGCAATAAGCAGAAAGAAGGTGGGGCAAAGGTTTGGTAGAGCGAATTTTGATGTCTTTACCTTCAAAAACTTTTACTACCATGATTGGCTTCCTTGAAAAGAGGCAGGTAGGTTGTATTAAGGCTAAGATTCTACTCTAATATGTAAGAATAAATTGGATAACTAAAGCAGCTAAATTAAAGATAAATATGGAAAAAAAAGAGTAAAGATAAAGATAAAGATAACAACGAATGTTTGATTAGCCAAAGAGTTCTCTATTCAGGTTACATCCCACTATTTATATATATGATGTTATAACCAACTAGATAACCGTCCACCTCTAGTGCTGACACATATCCACATCCAATTCTTCACTTTTCTAAAAGTTTCGGTATCTGATGCTAGCTATCCTCCACTCTCCATATTCTAATAACCGTCGAGTTTGTATTGTATCACGATCCTTCTACAAGAGTGGGAACCCCATGTATCACCGCACCTACTTGGCCTTAAATTCCACAAAGCCAGACCTTATTCCATCTACCTTTGATGGTTATCCAACTTGTCCCAACTGATGCTCCCCTTTTTTGTCCTATGAAGCATTCTAGGTTCCATGTTGAATTATTTCCAAGCTTACCCAGTCTGTTCTCCTAAATGGAGTCAAGTGGACCAGGACTTCGGCTTCCTGGGAGGGTACTTGGCTTGAGACCTCTCCATCATTATCCAGTCTTGACCTTACTGCATGGTTGAACATGCATAGAACTTTTGGATAACATATTAGCTAGAATATGGTGTAAACAGATGGAAAGCCCTCTCTAGAGGGATTTCTATTGCACCTTTGGCTAATTTTAGTACAAAGTAATCTACCTGGGATAGATAGATTATATGTCACATACACTTCCTAGTCAACATGACATGTCAAGAGCTGTGTTTGCAAATTCTACATTATATAAAGATAGCATCCCTCAACTACCTCTATCAGCTATTAAAGTGGCTTGTAATTTGATATAAAATGACATTGTAAATATGTTGAACTTATATTCTATTATTAATCACTACTATATATTCTATCTTGAAATGGTGATAATGTTAACAGTCATGGCCCCATCCAGTAAGTTCCATTCTCCAAAAAGGTAGTGAATAATTAATCAGCGGAACAAGAGAGAAAGAATACAACATGTAAAAAATGCCCCTCTGGCTTTACCTTATCTTTATGCACCACTAATGCAAGCTGCTGCTGCTCTTCTTCTTCTTCCTCTTTTGATAAAAGCGGCATTTCATATAGTTCTAATATGAGTACATCCTGAAGGAAAGTAAAGAAAATAAGGGAGGAGAAATGTCCTCCGAGGATGTCCATACGATCTCTCTGGAATGTCGGACAACAAATGAGGCGATCCAGTTTGCGGCACTGTTCGCCTCTCGGAACACATGTAGTGCCTAAAAAGAGCTACTATATATTCTATCTTGAAATGGTGATAATGTTAACAGTCATGGCCCCATCCAGTAAGTTCCATTCTCCAAAAAGGTAGTGAATAATTAATCAGCGGAACAAGAGAGAGAATACAACATGTAAAAAATGCCCCCTCTGGCTTTACCTTATCTTTATGCACCACTAATGCAAGCTGCTGCTGCTTCTTCTTCTTCTTCCTCTTTTGATAAAAGCGGCATTTCATATAGTTCTAATATGAGTACATCCTGCCAAATCAAAGGAAAGTAAAGAAAATAAGGGAGGAGAAATGTCCTCCGAGGATGTCCATACGATCTCTCTGGAATGTCGGACAACAAATGAGGCGATCCAGTTTGCGGCACTGTTCGCCTCTCGGAACACATGTAGTGCCTAAAAAGAGCTCAACTCCTGGACCAGTCTGTGAGTATCACAGATAAGAGGGTGACCATCACCATATCTATCCACTTTCCGCACCCAGTCAATCACCACTGAAGAATCCCCCTCGAGACATACGCACTCAGCACCAAGTATCCGTCTCGCAAAGGAGATACCCTTCCAGATTGCCCGTAGCTCCGCCCCAACTGCAGTAAAATCAGGCGTACACCGCCACCCCCCCCCCCCCCCCCCCCCCCCCCCCCCAATCATTATAGCTACAGGACCCGTTCATGAATATAAAATAGCAATGCAGGATATAGTCAACGTGGTGGGTGGAAGTTGGTGTACCCTTGCACTACACATGGGCTCCACATAATGACCCATTCCCAATTTTTCCATCTCCCTTTCAGACTCGTTGAGCCGTGCTCTGCTTCTCCCGCGCAAGGGACATATGAGAGTTTCTACTTCCATAGCCTTGCTTTGTTTCCAAGGCTTTCCCCCCTTCCCCTCACCACTCTCCCCTTTCTGACACTGAGATGTGGACACCCAAATTGCAAAAGCATTGGCCCTCCACCTTTATGTTTGTGCACATGCATTCATACATTTAGCCATGCACTCTAATGCTTCCACTGCTCTTGAAGCACTGCAACCGACATTTAACCGCGACTACTCAATTAATTGATTGATCCCATCCATTCATCGATTGCATTAAATCTCAATCAACCAATAAACCCTAATGATGAGGATTCCTGTTCGGTTGTTGTTCGAACTAGGGGGGTCTAGCTCAAATCATGTCATTCGGTCGTTGTTTGAACTAGAGAGGCCTAGCTTAAATCATATGTCATCCGTGTATCGTGCAATGGTGGGTGATCGGACAGAATCAAGGTATAAGACCTTATTTGGCAGAACTGTTGGTAGTAGAGCCTTTTGAAGTAGAGCTTTTATAAAAACTATTTGTTGTTTAGTAACTATATTTCTAAAGTGTTGTGGAACTTTAATATCTATTTGGCAAACAAACTGAGAAAGTACTTTTAGTATGACAAAATAACCATACAGAACATTGCATAGTATTATAAAACAGAGCATAATAAAATATAATATATATTAATACATAAATATATGATATAATATAATATTATTCTAATATAGTTAACATAATATTGGCTCTAAACAGGTTCAGACTGTAAATCTTCTTCCGCAACGTCAACCATTGGATCGCAAACCATACAAATCTCAAAGCACTCTGAACTCTATCCATCTATCCGCACAAATCTCGAGATGGTCATTGCGCGATCCAATGATCAATTTGTCTGAAGGAAGGCGAAGGAATGGTCGGTGATTTGAAAGGATCGGGACATGCAAGTCCGTCTCTATCCACGGATGGTGGGTGATCAAAAGAATTTATACCGTATGAGTTGCTGCATATTTGGGCTTCATTTATTCGACACCCTAGCAGTGTCCCCTCAAAGATCCACAATGGCAATTGCAGACCACAATAGGCTCCTGGCAACATTCATCCATGGGAGGAGAATAGCAAGCAGAGAAGTGGACCAAGAACTGAAAACTACCCCATGGGTGGTGGCTCCACCACAACCGGCACTTCTCATTGTATTGCATGATGGCCACCTACGGCTAAATTGGACCTCCTGGTCATTAAGGTGGTGCCAAGACAATGATGTGGACGCCAAGGGATCTTTCCTCCGGTGCCGTCCACTTGGCATGTACGAAGTCCTTGGA
The DNA here is from genome assembly GCF_009389715.1 of Phoenix dactylifera. Classification (NCBI taxonomy): domain Eukaryota; kingdom Viridiplantae; phylum Streptophyta; class Magnoliopsida; order Arecales; family Arecaceae; genus Phoenix; species Phoenix dactylifera. The sequence continues at coordinate 34,278 of NW_024069320.1, forward strand.
TCGATATCATATGGTTGGGTGACAATATTAGTTTTTTTTGTGTGTGTGAGTTTCTAGCTTTTTCCATTGCAATTCTAGCCATGGATAGTGTTTAAAGGAAAAAAAATGTTCAAGCGAAAGGGATGGATTGATTGAATAATGCCATGCCATGCGTCTCCTTGGGATCACTCTTCCTACCCTTTTAACATCATGGGACAAAGTTGCGGCCTTTGTTAAGGATTAGGCTTCGAGACTTCATCCCCATGTTTGTATGTATTCCACTGTGATGCTTCAGAAAGCGACTTAAAGGTATTATTAATGCATTGAGGTGTTATCTGGTCCCTTGCATTTGGGTTAGGCCATAACAAAAGGCAGTTTGAGTCTGAAAGGGGTGATGAGCTAACTTCTCTGAAAAATGAACACATGCATCATAGACAAGGAGAGGGTTGTGATATGATGATATTAAATTAGAACCGAAACTCATACACGAGGACTGTTATTTGTTGATGACTACGATGGCATGCGGCAAAAGGAATACAGAACGATGTTTACTTAGGATGGGACTCGCCTAATGTACTAAGACTTAGATATCATGTATTGCTTTCAATGCAAGTAGACAAGGGCTACTCAATCTAAGAATAAAATAGGTGTTCACACTTTGTAAGGGACCTTATGTTCTATTGCTAATTGTGCCTTTCAAGAGCTAAACAAAGGATGCAATCAGATGTGTTATGTCCAGCTTTCCTTACACTTTGATGCAAAGATGTTTTAGTTTTAAGTCTAGGCGAGGGCTGAAGTGGCAGCTTGATCAAGTGCATGGAATTTAATTCTAAAAACCATGGTTCAGGAGCTGTCGGAGAGTAAATTCAGCTTCCTACTGAAAACATGAGGCATAAAGACGAGCTGATTGACTAAATGCCAACATTCAGGCATTTCCATCTAAGCCATACATGTAATTTTACATACACAAAATATTTGGACAAAATCGAAACATATGACTGACACAAATTTTAACCAATAGGAATCGAAAAATTCACACAAACTCATGCTAGAATTGGTTGATTCAGACCTGTTTATTGGCTTACATTTGGTCTAAGTAGCAGAATGAACACAGCACGAAGATTAGCAATGTCTAGATGGTATTTTGATAGTTACTTCATTTGCTACTTTGAGATGAACTCATGGCATCTTTTACATAAAGGAGTTGGCCCTGATATGCTGCATGTGTTGGGGGTTCCTTATATAGGAGGTAATTGCCAAACTGCCAAGTGTTTCTCTTTTTCCCTTTTGGTACATAATGCTAATTAATATTCTGACATTAGTTTCATGAACCATTACATGTACATTTTATATACACATCAGATTTAGATTGAAATTAAGAAACATAAATCAATCAATTCAGATTTGAACAGGGAGGAACTGAACAATTTGCACAAATTCATGCTTGAATTGGCTGATTCAAGTCAATTCATCGACTCATATGGTAGAATTGGATCACGCACAGCAGACCACCATGAATCGGTGTGGCAGAGACTCAGACCACTTTAGCTGTGGGCAGAAATGCACTTATTCTTGATGTCTATCATATGCTACCCACAAGCCAAAAGAAACTGAAATTTTTAGGTAGTCTCAGATAAATACCCCTCCATTCATGGATGGTTAAAATCTAAATAAGATGGATGAGAAATTAAACTATTATCGACAAAGACAGTTTTACCTATAAACTTATAAATTCGTATAGTTATTGTTGATTCTCCACAAGTGGTATATCAGTATCATAAAGATTTTGGATAGAGTAAGGAGATTCATTAAGTATTAGATCTTGATTCAGCTCAAACCTAATATCGCAACTAGACATTCTTGGTTAAAAATCTATGGGCCTGAATAATTAAACTAGGGGCAGGATATCTCCTTTTCGCAGAAAAGATATATAAAGAAGAAATGATTCGAAACGAAATCCGAGACACAACATATAGTGACTCTTATCTTGGCAAGTAATCCTCAAACCTAGAACCAACTTCCGACCCTTGTTCCTCTCTTTTCTTCTCCTTTTCAACTGCTCCACTTGTAACCGCATAGCTTCTAGCCACAGCTATCTTCCTTGAAGGGCTGGAACAGAAGTCTGTTGAGGAACGCAAAAGCATAACCATGACAAACCATGATGATACAGTAGACTCCACATTAACTGATACTTTCTAAATTAATATCTAATATCATTTTTTTTGAGCAAGCTAATTGGTTACATGGATGATAATTAACAATTTCCCATCTAGAACAACCAATACCTCTAACATTATCAATGTTTGTTCATACTTCTTACAAACATGAAGAGAGACACCATTTAAGTACATTAAAATATCTAGTTCTCGTCGTATCTAAGTAGGTTCTCCCATTGGACATAATTAATAAAACTAAATAAATGAAATTTGAGGCAAACTTAATTTTCATTGCAAAGTTTGAGTACCGAGCAGACATTGGTTTACTTGGCCAACATGCAGTTCTAGGAAAACAAAGACCATCACTGTTAATCAGGTGGCATGCCAATATAAAGAAATTAGAAATGTAAGTTATTGTCTGCTAATAATAGGTGAATCTAATATCTAATCATCTTAATCTTTTTTTCTAAAAAAATCTAAATAATCTTATAAACCAACATTTTTGCTTTTCTCAGAACATTTTTGTTATCAATCTACTAGCATAAAATAAAGCAAAAATTATACTGCAAAAATAATAGAGGGCCTACTTTACGAACTATGAAAGCTTGTTAAATATTAAAATTACAAAAACATAGCCTGTTGCAGGGAAAATCCATTGAATTTTCTTGCAAGTTGGCATGCTCATGCCAAAGATAATCCTGAAATATATTTCACAATTAACGCAGGAAATTGATCAAATCATAACACATGCTTGGGGAAAAATATATAGATTCAATTCAAAAGTAAATCAAAATTTTCTCTCCCATCTTAACAAAGATATCTGTAATTGCAGGTGGAAAAGTCTGGTTCTTTCGCAGTCAATTCTTATTACTCCTTAACACCTCCAGAATCAATGATGCCCAATCCACCCCATTTCAGGGGCCTGTGGCACTCGTGAAAGCTAAGATCTTCTCTTGGCTTGCTATTAAAAATAAAATGTTGACCAAATACATTCTGCGCAGAACAAACTCTATTGATGGTTGTGCACTCTAAACGAAGACCACAGAAACTTCAAAATCATCTCCTTGTCCACTGTCCACCATCCAAGCAACTCTAGGCACACTTCAAATCAAAAATCAGCATCAGTAACATCCAGGGTCCCACCTCTCCCTCTAGACAACCTGGAGAAGCAAGCATATCAAGAAAATCTACTAGAACATCTGGCTTGAGAGAATCAACAGGGTGTTCCTGAACAAATCCTATCCCATTAATGATCCGGCGAACACGATCACTGCCAACTTCTCCATATGGGATTTTACTACATTAAGGAGATAGGCTTCTTCCTTCTCTCCTCCCTCTCTCCTGTTTCGAATCCTGCTTGATCTTGCTTTCTGTTATTTCTGCTGTTTTAACCTTTTCCCTATTATTTTGCTTTACTTTGTTGTACTACCTTTCATTATCTCAATAAATTTGGATGGATTCTATCCAACCTTTCATTTGGAAGAAAAAGGAAAAAAAATATCAAAAGCAATCTTACTGGTGCCTTCAATTTTTCACCAAATCATTTCGATTTTGTATTTCAGTGCACTCATATCTCGTAAGAGAACCAGGTAATAGAAAATTTCAAATGAAGTACAACTTGCTGAGCATATTCATTGAATAATGGAAGCTGATGGTTCAAACCTATACTTACAATTCATTCAAAATAGCCAAAAAGCAACATGTATATGATTATTGAAATTCTAAGTAAAACATTTCTTTTGGAGAGAAACTCAACCAGATAAACCAGAAAACTACTTTTCAGATGATATTTGGATTAACAAAGAAAGAAAGAAACAGTTATCAAAGTGAAAAACGTATACCACAAATTGGCAACAATAAGAACTTTGTCTAGTTCTCATTGACTATGCCTCTAGAGATGCAGTTTTAATAAAGTTACGTAAAATTAAGCAGCAGATTGAGAGGAACAGTCAAAGCAGGAACAAACAAGACATTATGATCTATCTCATGTTAGAAATGCAAAATGAAAAATTGATACCCAATTCAAAGTGTTGCTTATAATGGGTTTTGACCATGTCATTTACCAAACCGACTAGTCATGTGGACATTCAAATGAACTATATCTTGTCCCTCAAATAAATTTCATATTAAAGGAAGAACATGAAAGTTTATAGTCTTTTTTTTATTATTTTGTAGTGTATTAAGTGAAATATAAACAGATATAGAGAAGAAAGCTTCTTTATAAGGCTTAATCATGTTCATAAAGTTCTGAAATCATGAAGTCATGACTTGATTTGCATGTTCCACATGGATCTGAAGTTGGACTTGCATTTTTTTTCTTTATTTCTTTTTTTAGCCATAAGGGGATATTAAATGCTATCCTAGTCTGGAGAGCTAAGAAGGGATCAGAAGCAAAATGGCAATAATATGCAGTGGTTCACTCTTACAAGGAACTTCTCAGTGACACAAACTTATAGCATAAAGTTTCAGAAAGCCAAACTGGAACAACGTAAAAATCTTAGTAGACAGACGACAATGAAACCTCATCCAGGAAAAATCTGTAGCATTTTTTTGTAGCCTTGAATGTGTTATCAGGATGAGTTGAAAGACAGACATCCACATGTAATAATGCTGGAAAAGTGTTGATTAAAAAGGAGATATTCTCATGATGTGTGATCATTGCTGCCTTTATGACGAAGGGAAATCCAGTAGGGATTTATGAAGGCTAACAGTTATGCATGAGTTATGAGGATAGGATGGGTATTGAACCATGCACAAAGATGCGTATTGAGAAAAGAGACATATATCGAGGAAATCTATGAAGGATATTGTTATAACTAAACAAAATGGAGGGATCAGTGTATTGCACATGAAGGATATGAAATAGTGAGAACTGACCAGCACGTGAATTGAAAATTGAGGATACAGTAAAAATAACAGTTCAATTTCGTGTCAAAGGTTGACCTGAAATATTTGCACTTGAAGTAATAGAAATCTGGACACTGGAACAAGACTTAACAAAAATCAAATGGATGGCAAAGAAACATTCACAAAGTTAGGCCTACGCAATCAAGAGAATGCATGTTTCCTATGGTCAATGAGTAATAATACAGCACTTAATCTAGCATTTTTATTGTCCAAATCTGAACAAATATAGTATTAAAGAAAAATGGATCTGCAACCAATTAGGTAGGGTTTCCTCGCTATCAAATTATATTATACATTTATGGATTGTTCATCTATTGCCCATATTTACCTTAGCCAGGAAAAGGGCACCAATTTCCAGGGTCTAAGTCAGGAATGGAGTATTTTAAACAAGTCTAACACCTTGATGTATCAAAACTTAGTGTAGAAGGTCAAATGCGTACAAATGGGACAAGGCTTGTTATTCAAAAAAGGTTCCAAAGTCCATGTTCATGAAAATCTTGCAGCGTCTGGAATCATCCATGTATAGATACATATTTGAAGCCAATATGGCAACAATGAAGAATATCAATTCAACCTAGTATCTTCTGTCAATTGAACATCCTGCCGAGACTTTGGAATGTGCTCAATGAACTTTAGATGATATTTGTTGCAATACTGCTGGCTTCAACAAAACAAAAAAACATATAATCACTTTTTTTCTATTGCACTCTACCCTATATACATCTTCAATCAAGTCAGCTTCACGATGAGAGTGCTTGCCTATTTATGTTTCAGAAAGTGGTTTTAAGTAGTTTCTCTCATTTCTTTCCCCCATTACATCCCACTCCCCTTCCTATACGATATCACCGAAGCTTCTAGGGGCTTGCTTTTCAATAATTATTTGGAGTGACACTTTAGTTAGATTTATGAAGTCAACACCCAGAAGCTGTGCATTTTAAACAAGAATTGCACTATTTTTATTGCAAACGAATGTATATCTCCAATGGAACAGCAAGTAACGAGAAAAGCTGATCACTTCATTTCGACATCTGTTTGCAAATGAAAATGGAAAAGGATAACAAATCACTAGTCATTTCTGTTGGCCTAAATATTTTAAGATTCAGAAGCATCTAAAAGCTTTCAGCAATCTTCTTCCCATTAGCAGGATGAATCATTCTATTCTAATTCTAATAAGCTACAAATAAATATCAGAGATTGACATCTTAAGCAGAGTGAACAAATAAAAAAGCAATGTTTGTGAACTTGCACATTGGGTGAACCTAATAATTTCTGTCATGAATGTATGGTGAGAGAGAAAGATATGGAAGAACAAAGTCAAGACTTGGGTGGCACATACTATCATAGAGACTGGGTGGTGGTTAAGGAAAGATGATCAACTTGAATATTAGAGGCACTGAAGATTTGAGGGGGCAATGAAATAGCTGCAATTAGTAGCATTAGATTTCATTGTTCTAGGTCAACTTAAGTTTGAGGTGAATTTCATGCCTTTATATCTCGAGCCTTGTAAAGTGACATCAAGTGAAGTGACTTGTTGAGTATCAAAAGGAAAGGCAAATATATGGATATATCAATAGCATAAAAGCAATATGAAGGCATAGTGGAAAAGTTAAAAGTAATTTTGATAACACTTGTCATTTCTAGCAGCCAAACTTGGTGTTTGCATTTGTGCCTTAATTTCTTTGCGCTTAGTGGTAAAGGAATAACTTTAGCAGGGAAACTAAGAAGATAGACTTGAGAAGAATTGCATAAGGAATTCTGTTTTGCAGTGTAATGAGTTAGATACACTAAACCACCACCCTTCTTTCAGTCCAACATTTTCCTACAACAGTCCTATATGCAGACCTGTTGTATACGCCACTGAAAACCTGAATTTTGTACCTAGCCAAGTTACAAATTAACAATTCTAAAACATTTATTTTTACGTTCATGTTAGTTTTGGTAAGGCACTCGAAAAACATTTTAAGTTTATGGGAGATGGAAAAAGTATTTTAAGTGACAAAAAAGGAACACCTCACTTAGAGAAGTTCATGAGAGGATATACTTTATACATCATCAAAGCCAGCAAATGACAGGTAATATCCCTGTAATCCCCTTCTCTTCATTCACACATGCTATCATGAAGACCTCCAAGTATTCTGTGCCTGTATTCCATCTTAGATGGCAAATTCACCCTTCCATAACGGTAGTCACTGTTAATAAATAGCATATATTCCTTTACATCCTAAAATTCCTTAAATTTGAGTCCTAACAATCACCTTTTGAACCCATGCCAACCTTTCTTTTGTGCTTTAGCAATTATTTTTGTCTTGTAGGCAATTCTGGCCAGTGTTTGAGCTCTTCCATAAATTTTAATTTTGAGATCTTCAATTAGGACCACAATTATATTAATCATGGCTCGTATCTTGGTACCTTGCTATTTCCCTCTTTATGATTTCAATTTGCATAATTTTGATCCCTTTTTTTGGGAGTTTTCTTTGGTTTGCAAATTAGGACTTGCATGTGGGCTCCGCTACCTTGCAAATTTATGGGTTATACTAGTGTCACATCATTTGGGAGTACTAGCATGTGAATTGCTTCCTTTGCTAGCCACTTGTGGCTTTTTTTTGATGGCGAAATAAGTAGGGGATATCCCCCCAAATGAGGCGAATCAAGGTCGGTGGAACCGGTACCGGGCACCGTACTGGTTTTCCAGTGGCACGAGTTGATACGGGCCCGCATCGTGCTGTACTGGGCTTGTACCGACAAAGAAGAGGGCACGCAGACCGTAGGAGAGAGGAAAAGAGAGAGAGAAAGGGGAAGAGGGTGAGAGAGGAAGGGAGGCTAGCGGAGAAGTCGGCAAGCGATTTGCCGATTTCACTTTAAAATCGCAAAAATTTTAAGGCCGCGGCCGAACCCCTGTTTCGTTCGAAATAGAAGAACCAGTCACAGCCTCGCCTCGCACGGCCTCCGCCGGCCCTTCGCCAGTATCCCTCCCTCTCCCTCTTCCTCCCTCGCTTGTTCGCTCTTTTCTTCTCCTTCTCTGGCTCCGGCAATGATTTTCATTTCCGTTGTCAGAACTGTACCAGTGAGCCTCTAGTACGGCTCGGAATGGCCGGAACTATCCGGTTCGGGACGATTCCACTGACCCTGAAGGGAATATCCTTACCAAACTAAAAAATACTGCAGCATAGGGGCTTATACTGTGTCGAGTATGAGCGAGCCCATATAGTATAATTCTATTCAACCATTTTGGTTGAGTGGAATTATACTATGGAATAGGCTTGACCCTATCCTCTCCAATAACCATTTTGCCCTTATCGATTATATAAACGCGTAAAAAAGTGGGAGGGTAATTGTCTTTGTGATAAAATCCAAACATCTCAAATTCCAATGCGCATTGAATGCATCTTGTTCGCTTCACTTATTTCCTGCACTTATTCCTCCAACCAAATGCCAAAACAATCCTATTCTGCAGAATAGGTTGTATCACTCTAACAATATAAGGGATATCCTTTCCAAAATTTATTTCGCAATCAAATGTTACCGTAGTCCTCCAATCTCATAATCCACCTGCTTAATTTCCAATTGACCTGTTCCCTCTAAAGAATGGATACTTCTAAGGAGTAATCATTACCTTAGCTAATAGGCATCAGTTAACAATATATCCCTATAAATGTTGCATACATCTCACCAAATCCAAATTCCACAAGGGTTCTAGATATGGTCAGTATATGGTCCATAAAATTCACTATCCATTGCATTACGATTTGTGGATTCATTTTATCCAATTTCTTCTATCATTTAAAGATCAAATATTTTCTAATGCTCTTAATGGTAGGTTCTTTTAACAAATAAGTGATGCTTGCATAGTCACAACACAAATTGCAACTATAAAATTTTAGAAAACCAAACATATAGCAATGTGTGGGATACGTGCGTCTCAAACCACAGCACCTAGGGCGTCCCCTATACTGCAAGAAGGCGTTGGATCTTGATTGAATGGTGAAGGAGGATAAGAGCCAAGCGTAATTTGGCTCTTCTTCAACAATGGCTGCGTGCCCTAACTTTCCTTAGGGATGATGGCGTGAGAGGGAGAGAGAAACGAGATTAGGGTTTCGAAAGAAAGAGTTTCCAATGATTTCATTCCTCACATACACAAATTACAAGAGTATATATATATATGTGGTCAAACATGACCCAAACCCAAAAACTCTCCTAGGCTAAACCACATGAGAAAGCACTCAACCCAAGCCCATGTACACCCATGACTTGCATGCTCTCTCTCCCTTGAGCCTAAAGCTAGCCCAAATAATGTTTAGCCACCTTAAGACTCAAAATACCTAAGCCTTAAGCAAGTAAGAGACCAATTCCCGTCCCTACTTAAATCTGTCGCAGGCCTGGAGTCGGCTCTAGCACAGCTCGAGTCGACTCCCGCTCTCTCTGTATCACCGGCTCCGACCTGGGGTCGACACCTGCAATCCATGAGTCGACCCCTTAACAGCACGAGTCGACCCCTGCTCACCTAGAGTCGACTCTCTTAGGTTTCCAAAGAGCTATTTTTCTGTCTGATTTTAGGGGTCGACCGCAGCTCTTCAGGGGTCGACCTCAGATCAGCATGAGTCGACCCCTCTGCTGTTTTCACTGCAGTTTCTTGCATTTTCTTGCTTTGGATGCGCCACACTTGTGCCAACAATCTCCACCTTGGTGCTCCAAAGCCTCTGCAAGCTCCACCTGATCCGATAGTCCCATCAGTTCCACACAAGAGAGAAAACTATCCCGTGGAAGAGTCTCGTTAGTTGCATCCGACTGATTCTTCTTTGTATGAACTTTCACCAGCATCACTTCACCATCCTCCACTAACTCTCTGATCATGTGGTACCTCACGTCTATATGCTTTGTGCGAGCATGATAGACTGGATTCTGAACCAATTGCAGAGCACTCTGACTGTCGCTGTGCAGCACCACTATACTCTGCTTCACCTCCATCTTCTGAATGAGTCTCTTTAACCAAAGAGCCTCCTTGGCAGCCTCTGTAATCTCTATGTACTCGGCCTCTATGGTGGACAAGGTCGTGATAGGTTGAAGGGTCCATCTCCATAAAACCGGTCCACTAAACATGCTGAACGCATAATCTGTAATAGATCTCCTCGTATCCAGATCATTTGCAAAATTTAAATCCACATACCCTTCTAATAGACCTGAGAACTCCTTTGAGGCATTGGAGTTCCTCCCATGTCCATCTTGCTGCTCAAAAGTCAGACCAAGCCTCCGAGTTTCTTGTAGGTACCGAAATATCCACTTCAGTGCCTGCCAGTGCTCCTTCCCTGGGTTTGCCATGTACCTACTCATCTGGCTCACTGCATGTGCTATGTCTGGCCTACAACACATCATAGCATACATCACGCTGCCCACAGCACTAGCATATGGAACTCTATCCATGTACTCTTTCTCTTCATCTGTCTGGGGGCACTGCAACTTCGAAAGAGACATGTGGCTTGCAAGCGGTATTCCAACCGGTTTGGCTTTATCTATCCCAAACCTAATCAAGACCTTCTGAATGTATCCTCCCAATGACAGGTGGAGGACACCCTTGCTTCTATCTCTGCAAATCTTCATTCCAAGAATTTTCTTGGAAGGACCCAAATCTTTCATCTCAAATTTAGTAAACAATGCTGATTTTAGCTCATTCACTGCATTGATACTCCTGCTGGCAATGAGCATATCATCCATATATGGAAGCAAATATAGAGCATTCTCCTCATCCACGTCTGTTACATATACACAATTATTATGCTCACATCTGAAAAATCCAAGGCTAAGAACAAAGATATCAAACCTCTTGTACAACTGTCGGGGTGACTGCTTCAAACCATAGAGAGGTCTCTTCAGTAGACATACCTTTTCTTCCAACCTCGGCTGCCTAAAACCAGTTGGTTGCTGCATGTATATCCTCTCCTCTAGGCTCCCATGTAAGAACGCCGTCTTCACATCCATCTACTCCAATTCTATATCATATTGTGCTACCAAAGACAGCAACACCCGAATTGAAGCATGCCGCACTACCGGAAAGAATACCTCTGTATAGTCCACTCCCTCTCTCTGTGAGTACCCCTTTGCAATAAGCCTTGCCGTATACCTAACTCCATCTTGCTCTGAAGGCACCTCTTTCTTTGTGAAGACCCATTTAGAACCAATGGCCCGAGCACCTCCCAGTAGATCCACAAGCTGACATGTCTTGTTCTTCTCAAGAGACTGCATCTCTTCCATCATGGCTTGAATCCATGATTCCCTTTCTGAGCTCTCCATGGCCTCTTCAAATGTCTCTGGATCTCCATTAGCAATGATGCGAGCATAGGATATAGTCTCATCAATGCCATTCCGAATAGGTTTGTAGATGACGCGCTTCGGCTTGTGCGGTGCAATTCCCTCGACAAGGTCCCTCAAACCGGAACTCTGTGGCTCTACTTGCACCTCTTCCTGGACTGATGGCTCTCCTAGCTGGTCCTTCACACATGTAGGAACATGCCTACCAATTCCATCTCAAAAGAAATACGTTTCGAGGTAGAATTTGAAGGAATATCACCTGCTAGTGAGTGCTGTCCACTGCTGCCCTGTCCAGCCTTTTCAGCCTCATCTACAAATCCTGACTTCTTCAAAATGCTCTCCTCATCAAAGATCACATTTCTACTGATGGTAGACTTTTGTGAATGAGGATCCCACAGCAAATAACCCTTACCCCTTGTGGATATCCGATGAAGACCATCTTCTGCGATTTTGGATCAAGTTTGCTTCTTTCGGTTGCCTCCACTAATGTATAGGTCGGGCAACCGAATACCTTTAGGTGGCCAAGCTCCACCTCCTTCCCACTCCAGATCTCCTCTGAAATGCCTCCATCAAGCTTTCTATTGGGGGACCTGTTAACAAGAAAATAAGAGAAAATTATCGCATCACCCCAAAAAGTTTTGGAAAGTGATGTCTGCAGCCTCAAACTCCTGGCCTTCTTTGTCAATGTACAGTTCATCTTCTCGGCCACACCATTCTGTTGCAGAGTTATCCTCATTGTGAAATGGTGTTTGATCCCATTCTCCTTACAGTACCTTTTGAACTCAGAGCTTGTGTACTCCGACCTCAAGCACCTCACTGGCTGCCTTATTTTCTTTTCAACTTCAGCCCTCCAGGATTTAAACCAGGCAAATACCTCTAATTTTTTCTTAATCAGATAGACCCATACCTTCCTGGAGAAGTCATCAATAAAGGTCAAAAAATACCTTGCTCCACCTCTAGCTGAAACAGGCGCCGGTCCCCAAACATCCGAGTGAACTAGCTGCAGAATGCCTTCACTCCGCTTGAAATTGTTGGCAAACTTTACCCCCTATGTTGTTTGCTATAAATGTAAGGCTCACATATGTCATTCCCCTCTTTTTCAACTACTGTAATCAGACCTCTCTTACCGAGTTCCGTGAGCCCCCTGTCGCTCATGTGACCCATCCAATAGTGCCACAGTTTGTAGACCAACTGCTTCTCCTGTGCTGCCGCCAACATCTCTGCACTATCTGTCACCACTGAGCCTTCCATCTCATAGAGATTATTGGCCATCCTTCTGCCCTTCATCACCACTAAGGCCTCCTTAGTGATCCTCAAACAGCTGCTATCCGGTTGGGTACCAAAAGCACATCCGTGCTTCTCTAAGTAGCCTAATGAAATCAAGTTTTTCTTCAGCTCCGGGACATATTTCATATTAGTCAATGTTCTGATGACCCCATCATACATCCTCAACTTAATGGTGCCTACCCCAGCATCTTGCAAGGATAATCATCACCTAAACTCACACTCCATCAATTTTCTCATAGGTATCGAACCACTCCCGATGTGAAGTGTAGTGATGCGAACATGCTGAATCCAACGTCCACGACTGTTTTCTTTCATGTGACCATCTAAAACAATCAGAATATCATCTCCATTGTCTTCAGATGTAAGAGCACCACCATGACTGGCCGAACCACCATTGGAAGAATTCTTTTCCTTCTTAGATTTCAGCAAAGGACAATTCCTCCTTATGTGTCCAATCTGATGATACTTGTAGCACTTCCAAGCCTTCTGCCTGCCCCGAGACTTAGATCTGCCCTTGGACTCTCTCTAGCTCTTTCCCGAGGCCTCCCTTGCCTCTCATTAACAGCAAGAACCTCTGAGTTAGAACTCCCTTGCAAATCTTCTCTTTGCTCATTAGACTGAAGAACACTAATCATCTCTTCATAATTCAAGGTTCCTTCCCATACACTAGAGTCGTGATCAGCCCATTATATGATCCTGAGAGAGAACACAACAGTAGAAGGGTCCTATCTTCTTCCTGAATCTTCACATCAAGGCTCATGACCTCCGAGCAAACTTGATTGAACTTCTGAATATAAGAAATCAGATTCCTCTCTCCGGCATCCGCAGACTATACAACTGTTTCTTCAACCACGTTTATTTGTCATGCTCTTGCCCATGTAACTGTTTTCTAACCTCTCCCATAGCCCTTTGGCCGTGGTCTCCGAGCAAATCTCAGGTAGTACCTGATCAGCCAGGCACATTCTAATGGTGCTAAACGCTATCTTCTCTAACTCCTCCCAATCTTCCAAACTAATCCTTTCCAGTCTTTCTCTAATCAAGACCTTATAGATCCTTTGTTGTACCAGCAAATCCTTCACCCTTTGCTGCCATAGGGTGAAGTTTCCCTTGCCATCGACCTTCTCAAAATCTGCTTTGAGATTTTCCGAAGCCATAACACCAAACAAAAATTTAATGAACACAGAAAATTTTGTTTTGAAGGCTTACCACAGATTTTGATTTTTCTCCACCGAATTAGCAACCAATAGCTCTGATACCAATTATAGGATACGTGCGCCTCAAACCACAGCACCTAGGGCATCTCCTATACTGCAAGAGGCGTTGGACCTTGATTGAATGGTGAAGGAGGACAAGAGCCAAGCAGAATTTGGCTCTTCTTCAACAATGGCTGCGTGCCCTAACTTTCTTAGGGATGATGGCGTGAGAGGGAGAGAGAAACGAGATTAGGATTTCAGGGAGAAAGAGTTTCCAATGATTTTATTCCTCACATACACAAATTACAAGAGTTTATATATATGTGGTCAAACATGACCCAAACCCAAAACTCTTCTAGGCTAAACCACATGAGAAAGCACTCAACCCAAGCCCATGTACACCCATGACTTGCATGCTCTTTCTTCTTGAGCCTAAACCTAGCCCAAATAATGTTTAGCCACCTTAAGACTCAAAAATACCTAAGCCTTAAGCAAGTAGGAGATCAATTCCCGTCCCTACTTAAATCTGTCACAGCCTGGAGTCGACTCTGGCACAGCTCGAGTCGACTCCCACTCTCTCTGTATCACCGGCCCCGACCTGGGGTCAACTCCTGCAATCCATGAGTCGACCCCTTAACAGCATGAATCGACCCCCGCTCACCTGGAGTCGACTCTCTCAAGCTTTTCAGAGAGCTGTTTTTCTGCCTGATTTCAAGGGTCGACCCCAGCTTTTCAGGGGTCGACCCCAGCTCTTCAGGGGTCGACCTCAGATCAGCATAAGTCGACCCCTCTGCTTTTTCACTGCATTTCTTGCATTTTCTTGCTTTGGATGCGCCACACTTATGCCAACACAATGCTTGTTCATATATAGTATAAGTATATATGTGAAAAATTATAGTTATTGTTGTACTCCAACTATACCCATACCTTTTTTTCTGGTGGTGGTATATAAAATATAGAAAATTCTGCTTTGAAAAACATGTTCGAAAAAAGATTCTAATAAAAAATCATTTGGAAACTATATGATGTAGGTAAATATAAAAAGAGAGTGAAAGCAGTAGACATGCTTGGGTCTAAGGTATGCAAGGCACTGCAAGAACTATATCCGCCCTTCTAGGAAGGTTGGTGGCAAGTATGGTTTCAATGTACAATTGACTCCTAGCTTGGTCCCAAAAGCCTACAAGCACAATATGAGCACATGATTAAATGTTCACAAATTTGACTTGCCTTGCTCCCAAGGACTTAGAATTACTAAATGGGTAAAGCATTAAACTATAAGTGAACAATAAACAACACATAATGGTATTTATATTTAAATTAAACATATCTTTATTACAAATCTTGATTACAATTAACTACTAAAGAATCTTACTTTAATCAAAATACAACAAATAAAATCAAATAGATTAGTTTGTTAGAGTTTGCCGATGCCTCTTCTCATTCCTCCGGATGTCTTTGATGCAACATTGGGTGCATCTAGTAGGTACTATAACCAGCTGGACCATGCCAAGCTTCACAGGAGCCAATGGATTTGCGAACAAAGACTTCAACAAGCAAATATTTGATGTATTTGCATATCGTGAACAAGCGTGCAAGTGAATGGGATAAGGGTTTCACAGGATTTCCTATAACTTTTCTACTATGGACAATATCGAAGTTTAATCAACGTTTCTATTTTTGTAGTAGAATAATTCTAGCATGTGTCCTTATTGTTGAGTCCTATTTCAAGTATGATTTCTGAGGATGATAGTGTTATTTTGATGATTAACAAGCAATTATCTAGAGTATATTATAAGTTAAATTGATACTTCATTTATAAGTTCATTACTCTCAGTATATTTGTATGAATTGATAATAGATACATGGCTTTGTTCATTTGAATGAATCTAACCTTGAGATGCAGCAAAGTGTAGATTGAGTCGACCCAAAGGATGATTGGGTCGACCCCGGCACATCAAGAAGTCATTTGGCACACTTCTGCAAAATTGGCACAGATGAACAGTGAGTTGGGTCGACCCAAGGTAAGCATGAGTCGACCCAAACTTCAAGAACCTCAAAACATGAAAGAAATATGTTCTCTGGATTTACTGAGAGGGTCGACCCAAACAGTGGTTGAGTCGACCCAAGCTTGAGTCGACCCAAACTCTGAGAGGGTCGACCCAAAGGCAAGACAGAAAGGCAGACAGAAAATGGTTCTCTGGAATTACTAAGAGGGTCGACCCAAGAAGAAGTTGAGTCGACCCAAGTGAACTTTAAGTCAACCCAAAGAAAGGATGGGTCGACCCAAGTGAAGGAAGGCTGAAATTCAAGTTTCTGTGTTTTCTGAGAGGGTCGACCCAAGGAATGTTTGAGTCGACCCAAGTGAAAGTTGGGTCGACCCAAGGAAAGTTTGAGCTGACCCAAGGTTTGGGTCGACCCAAGAAAAGTTTGGGTCGACCCAAGCACGGGCAGAAGCATAACGGCTAGTTGTGCAGAAGTGCTTTTTGGACTCCCAACGGCTATAAACGGCTAGTTTCTTCAATCCAACGGTCAGGAAGGACTATTTGGAGGTTGGAGAAGTATTTAAGAGGGAGTATTCATCAGAGAAGTAAGCTTTTGGAAAATACATCAAGTGCATTCAAGAGAGAACCCTAGCAAGACAAGCTTCATCCAAGTGCTTCATTCAAGAATCAAAAGAAAGTGGTTGAGCAGATTCAAAGAGTCATCAAGAGCTCCATCCACCCTTGAAGAGTGAAGCATCCTTGACAAAGAAGAGAGAAGTCACATCAAGCGATAAATATTCTCTAAACTCTTCTTTATAGATATATTGTTATTTTGCTCATCTAGAAGTTTAAATCTTCTTCCTTTGTTTATTAAACTACTTGTAAAGGTTGGTTGGTTAGCCCGCAAAACCAACGGAATAGGTTGATTGGTGAACCCGGAAAACCAATTGTAAAGGTTCGTTGGTGAGCCCGTAAAACCAACATAGGTTGTTGGTAAGCCCGTAAAACCAACGTAGGGTTGGTGAACCCGTAAAACCAAATAGGTTCGTTGGTGAGCGTCCGTAAAACCAACATAGGTTTTTGGTGAACCCGGAAAACCAAAGTGTAAAGATTTTTGGATTGTGAGCCCGGAAAACAATCCAACTGTAATCCGCGGGATTATAGTGAATTCCCAAGGGTCGCTTGGGGAGTGGACGTAGGTGCTAAGGAGAGCATCGAACCACTATACTTCTTGTTGTTTGCATTGTGATTTGTTTAATTTCACTAACTCATCATTTAACACAAGTAAGATAGTTAAAATTAAAAGAAACCAATTCAACCCCCCCTCTTGGCTTGTCACCTTGGGCAACAAGTGGTATCAGAGCAAGGTGCTCCAATAGTAATTATTGATCTCACAATCAAGAGTTAAAGATCATGGCAACCTAAGTGGGATGTTCTATGAGTGAGGGACAATTAATTGATAGACCTCCACTATTTAATGGTATAAACTACACACATTGGAAAGCACGCAAGCGCATTTTCATTCAAGCACATGACTACGATTTATGGAGTATCATAGTCAATGGGCTACATACAAATGCTAATCATGATAAAAAATGGCTCAAAAATGCAAAAGCCATGAATATTCTATATTGTGCATTAGATGATAGTGAACTTAATAACATATCTTTTTGCATGACTGCTAAGGAAATATGGAGTATGCTTGAAGTTAAATATGAATGCACTAACATTTCTAGTGAATTTGAAACTAGCTCAGAAGAAGAAGAGCAGCAAACTGAAATTGAAGATCTATGCTTTGTGGCACATGAAGATGAGGTATGTACTCGAATACAAAGTGATTTCTCATTCAAAAATCAAGTACATACTGAAGCTCAATCTGATTTTACATTTGATGAACTTCATGATGCATTTTCTGATTTATACTTAGAATACAACAAGCTTAATTTAAAGAATAAGAAGCTTAGTTTAAAGAATAAAAAGCTAAATCAGAAAAATCTATCTCTTGCTGAAAGCTATGATATAACTCAGAAAAATAATAAATTACTTTCAGAAGACAATGAAAGGCTAACTAAAGAAGTTAACAAATTTAAGCCTATAGTTGAAAAATGTACTATCAGCTATGAAAAACTG
>NW_024069321.1:0-52267 GCF_009389715.1 Phoenix dactylifera
CCGGCGCCCCCCCTTCTCTCTTTGGAAATTCATCTAGGGCTCCTACTTTGGAGGAGCCCTTGATGGCTATAAAGGAACCATGAGGCCGGCGCCCTAGAGCATTGAAAAACCTCTCTTCCTCCAAGCCGTGGCCCTCTCCTTTCCTTGGTGTTTTCAGCCGCCAGCAGCAAGAAGAGAGAAAGGCATTGCCGGCTCATCCTTCTTCTCTTGTTTTGGGCTCCAACGCAAGCAAGGAAGAGAAGGCTGCTAGGGGTTCTTGTTCTTCTTCATCATCCCTCCTTCTTCTTCCTCCTCTCAAGCACTTTCAAGAGTTGAAAGAAAGAGAGGAGATCAGCCATCAAAGGAAGTCTCTGCAAGGGAGCTAGCACCCCGGAGAGACAAGGAAACATTGATCGGTCCTCTACTTCGTGTGGATACCCGTAGAGGCCGGACGTTTGAACGGCTTCAAGCGAACCTTCTTCCAAAACCACGAATTCAGATTTGCGGTGATCATCTACCCGCGCAAGGTGAAGATCTGATCTTCCTAATAGTTATAAAAGTTTTAATTCTTACCTAATTACGAAAGGTCTCGAAACAACGTTCATGCGATGAACGTCGATCCCGCACATGCCTCTTCCGCTGCCATCTGATTTAATTTTTGAAATATCAGCGGCATGGGCGGGTTTCCAACAGTGGTATCAGAGCCTAGGCTTCGTAGATTAAGGTAAGAATTAATTATCTAAAGGCTTATTAGATCTGAAAATTGAATGATCATGCATGCTGAAAAATTCTGCATGCAGTTTTTTCAGGGGTGCTGATTTTTTGCATGCTGATTTTTATGTGATAAAAAGATGATTCTAATTGCATTGTTAATGGGATTACAAAGTTTAGAATCATGATTAGCATGATCAGCGACCTATGTCATGATATAATCAGTTAGTTTTCAGATCTGAAAATTATAATTGTTGCATACGGTGATGATCATAGGATTCAAACCCTTTTGGTATCAAATGTAATGACCTGCGATGTGATCTGCGGTGTCATGTAATTTTTCAGATGCTTGCATGCATCTTATATGATGTTTTGAGAGGCCTGCGTGCCTCCTAAAAGGAGATGTAAATTATTTTTATTTTTATTTTACATCTGGTTGTATTTCTGTGATGTGATGTACATCAACGATCAAGTTGAAGCAAAGGCATGAGATGAAAGGTGATCTAAGCGGTTGATGGCGATGGGATCAAGAGTTGATCAAGGATCGAATCAAGGAGGCTTGGAACCAATTCAAGAGTTGAAGACCACTTGATCGATTGATGTGCATGTGCTTGTAATACGACCTAATTAGAATCCATGATCATCACCTATTTAAAGTTTAACTTTATTTGATGCTGCGATTATAACTGCCTATGATGTACCGTTTGCATGTGATGTGAATGCGAGTCGGGTAGATAGGTTTACATGTGATGTAGCAAACCTAATTGAGACCTAAATCAAAACCTCCTCAATCAAGTCGAGAGTGAACCGACATGAGCAAGTCATATTAGATTAATTGATCTAATTGGTGTCTAGGAAAGCATGAAAGGTGGTTACTTAATTAGGACCTTACTCTCTGAGTAAGGGGAGCCTCCCACCTGCTTACCTGGCCAATTGTTCGATTACCTCTTATGAAGGGCTCAAGTTGCAAACACTAAGACCTGATTAACCAATATTAAGTCAATAGGTCTTCCACTGTAGTAGAGCTGCTAAGGCCTTTCTGATGTTGATTTGTCTCGGCTGGACCACAGTGGTCAAGTTGCATCGGGGGCTGGACCTCTCTATAGACATGAGATGTTGTAGGGTAAGGTGGGGTTGGGCACCAATAACTGTTAGGTGAGGACCCAATGACGACTTTTATTCCTACGGTTATACGGTGGGTCTGACTTAACTAAGAAATGGGACCAATAACTGTTAGGTGAGGTCTTCATGGCTTAGAGACCAAGTTACACTGCAACATGCTTGAGAAGCATTGTACAAGAGTTGTACACTCATCCATCTATGTGTCACCAATAACTGTTAGGTGAGGTGGCATGTAAATCGGGTGGGAACCGGCAGTACCACTAGAAACCCTAGTCGTGTGGGATTTCCGTTTTCCTACAGGGGAGTGTGAGGAATTCGAGAAAATAGTGGGAGTTACATTTGTTCTAAAAGACCTTAGAACAGATTAGGATCAAGTACAAAAATCTAACTAGAATCTTTACTCTCTGTAGATACAATGTCGGCTTCAAACCCTTTGACCCGTATTCTTGAGACCAACCGACTGACCGGAACCAATTATAAAGACTGGCTTAGAAATCTCAAAATTGTTTTGGACTGTGAGAAAATAGGCTACATACTCGATTCAGATATCCCCACACTACCAACACGTCCTACTGATGTTCAGCGTGAGATGCATAAAAAGTGGTTGGATGATGACATTAGAGTGAAATGCTATATGATGGCATCCATGTCTAATGAACTCCAATGCCAGCATGAAAATATAAAGACTGCTAGGGACATACTGGCACACCTGCAAGAGTTGTATGGTGAGCAGAGTCGCACAGCTCGTTTTGAAGTGTCCAAGAGGCTTTTCAAAGCGAAGATACGCGAGGGGCAGTCTGTCCATGATCACGGTCTGACCATGATCAAGGACCTAGAGGAGCTTGAGAAGCTCGGTATGGACATGCACAAGGAATTACAAGTGGATTTGATCCTACAGTCACTTCCTGATTCATTTGGTCAGTTTATAGTAAACTACCACATGAATAAGATTGAATGCACTAAGACTGAACTAATCAACATGTTGGTAACTGCTGAGGGAGCCTTGAAAGGTTCAAGGGGCAATGTCCTTGCTGCTGAGTTGACTTCTGGTTCCAAGAGAAAGTCTACTTGGAAGAAAAAGAAGCCTGCTAAGAAGCAGAAGAAAGACAAGAAGCCAAAGAAGGAAGTTCAAAAGAAAAAGGCTAACGACAAAGGAAAATATTTCCACTGCAATGTCGAAGGCCACTGGAAGAGAAACTGTCCTTCATACCTCGAGAGCCTGAAGAACAAGAAAGGTGACACACCTTCAGAAGGTATAGACTTGCTCATAATTGAAACTAATCTAACGGTTTCTTCTACTTCTAGTTGGGTTATAGATTCTGGTTCTAGTGCTCATCTGTGCACTACCATGCAGGGTCTAAAGGAAAGTAGAAGGCTGGCGGAAGGTGCGGTAACCCTTAGGGTTGGCAACGGGGCAAAAGTTGCTGCTGTGGCTGTGGGCACCTACCATCTGCGACTACCGTCTGGATTAGTTTAATACTTAGAGACTGCTATTATGTACCTGTTGCTAGCAGAAATTTGATTTCTGTTTCATGTCTAGCACAGGAAGGTCATGTTTTTACATTTGACAAAGACTGCTGTTCTATTATTTGAGAA
The DNA here is from genome assembly GCF_009389715.1 of Phoenix dactylifera. Taxonomy (NCBI): domain Eukaryota; kingdom Viridiplantae; phylum Streptophyta; class Magnoliopsida; order Arecales; family Arecaceae; genus Phoenix; species Phoenix dactylifera. Next base: position 3,409 of record NW_024069321.1, read on the forward strand.
ATAAAATAGTCGCACGTGGTTTTATGATTGACAGTCTCTATCATTTACATATGGATGTATCTGTGAATGTTACCGAGCAAGATGTGAGTGCCAAAGGATCCAAAAGATCCAGAGATGAGATAAACCAAAGATATTTGTGGCACCTCAGACTTGGCCATATTGGAGAAGACAGAATGAACAAAATGGATAAAGATGGGCTTTTCGGCTCATTGACTTCCGAGTCATACCCAGTTTGCGAGTCCTGTCTTCAAGGAAAAATGGCTAGACTGCCCTTTGTAGGACATGGGGAGAGGACCACTGAAATACTTACCCTAGTACATACAGATGTATGTGGCCCATTCGATGTGCTAGCCAGGGGACGTTATTCTTACTTCATTACCTTTACCGATGATTATTCACGGTATGGGTATGTGTATCTTATGAGACACAAGTCTGAATCTTGAAAAGTTCAAAGAGTTCAAGAATGAAGTAGAAAAACAAACTGGAAAACCTCTTAAGGCTCTTCGATCAGATCGAGAAGGAGAATACCTTAGTGGGGAATTCCGGGACTATCTCAAAGAAAACGGCATAGTCTCACAATGGACACCTCCGGGTACACCTCAACTCAACGGGGTGTCAGAGAGGAGGAATCGGACCCTGTTGGACATGGTCAGGTCCATGATGAGCTTCACTGATTTACCTATGTTCCTTTGGGGAGATGCTTACTCACAGCGATTTATTTATTGAATAGAGTTCCCTCTAAATCCGTTCCTACCACACCGTATGAGATATGGCATGGTAAGAAACCAAGTCTGGGTCATCTCAAGATTTGGAGATGTCCGGCCCACGTCAAGAGACTACAGGCGGACAAGTTAGAGGCTAGGACCATAAGTGCTCGTTTTATAGGATATCCTAAAGAGTCATTAGGATACAATTTTTACGTCTCAGAGGATCACAATGTGTTTGTGAGCCGTCATGCCATCTTCTTGGAAAATCAGTTTATCCTTGATAGAGGCAGTGGGAGGAAAATTGAGCTTGAAGAGAAAGTCTCTGAAAAGCAACGAGTCATGGATCCTGTTGTGGTATGGGGTTTCCAGTTTAGTCCCACATCGGCTAATCAGTGGGAACCCCATCCCACAACACAGCCCCCTCAGTGGTAAGGTCTGTGCGTGGCCGGGACCCTTCCTCTAGCGCCATCTGATGTGGGGTCGGAACCCCGACACCAGCCCCACACCGGCCGAGCAGGGAAAGCATCTGCGTCCCTCCCGAGGTATTGTCCGCTTTGGGATTGCAGCTTCGGGTCTGCGGGAGGTCGCCCAGGGAGGTCGCCCAGGGCCGGAGCCCAATGACAGTCCCAATGACAGTCTCGAGCCCTGAAGGCGCGGGGGTCCGCGGAGGTTGCCCCTACCCTCACGGTTTTGTCCTATAAAAGGCGCCTCGTCTGAACGAGAGAGTGCTGGAGCAGCTCAGCTCGGCAGAGCGATATGGTATTGTCCGCTTTGGGAACCGTGGGCGCTTTGGCTCACACGGTGGCGGACCCACCTGCAGGCGCGTGGCTGCTGGACAGGTGTCCTCCACGGTTTTGTCCCCCGTAGGGGGCCCTCGTCTGAACGAGAGAGTGCTGGAGCAGCTCAGCTCGGCAGAGCGATATGGTATTGTCCGCTTTGGGAACCGTGGGCGCTTTGGCTCACACGGTGGCGGACCCACCTGCAGGCGCGTGGCTGCTGGACAGGTGTCCCTCACGGTTTTGTCCCCCGTAGGGGCGCCTCGTCAGGAAAGGTTTTAGGTGGGTCCGCCACCGTGTGAGCCAAGCGCCCACGGTTCCCAAAGCGGACAATACCATATCGCTCTGCCGAGCTGAGCTGCTCCAGCACTCTCTCGTTCAGACGAGGCGCCTTTTATAGGACAAACCGTGAGGGTAGGGGGCAACCTCCGCGGACCCCGCGCCGTCAGGGCTCGGGACTGTCATTGGGACTGTCATTGGCTCCGGCCCTGGGCGACCTCCCTGGGCGACCTCCCGCAGACCCGAAGCGGCATCCCAGAGCGGACAATACCTCGGGAGGACGCAGATGCTTTCCCTGCTCAGCCGGTGTGGGGGCTGGTGTCGGGGTTCCGACCCCACATCAGATGGCGCTAGGGAAGGACCCCGGCCACGCACAGACCTTCCCATTGAGGGGGCTGTGTTGTGGATGGGGTTCCCAGTTTAGTCCCACATCGGCTAATCAGCGGAAAGGTCTGTGCCTTATAATGAGGAGGCCTAAATCTTCCTCACGAGGCGCCCTACGGGGGACAAAACCGTGAGGGACACCTGTCCAGCAGCCACGCGCCTGCAGGTGGGTCCGCCACCGTGTGAGCCAAAGCGCCCACGGTTCCCAAAGCGGACAATACCATATCGCTCTACCGAGCTGAGCTGCTCCAGCACTCTCTCGTTCAGACGAGGCGCCTTTTATAGGACAAAACCGTGAGGGTAGGGGGCAACCTCCGCGGACCCCCGCGCCGTCAGGGCTCGGGACTGTCATTGGGACTGTCATTGGGCTCCGGCCCTGGCGACCTCCCGCAGACCCGAAGCGGCAATCCCAGAGCGGACAATACCTCGGGAGGGACGCAGATGCTTTCCCTGCTCGGCCGGTGTGGGGGCTGGTGTCGGGGTTCCGACCCCACATCAGATCCTATTGAACCCATTCATACAGAGCCAGTACACGATGTCCCTCGACCACCTCGTAGATCTAGTAGGGTCTCCCATCCTCCCGATAGATACTTAGGTATACTAGAAGGGATACGAGAAAATGTTCCTAGTGGAGATAGGGATCACATACAGGATCCCAAAACCTACAACGAGCGATATCTGATATCGATTCCGAAAAATGGCTGGAAGCTATGAAGTCAGAGTTAGACTCCATGCATTCCAACCAAGTCTGGACCTTAGTAGACCCACCAGAAGTATTTACCTATTGGATGCAAATGGATCTACAAGAGGAAGATAGGTTCGGTGGAGAGGTAGAGACCTATAAGGCAAGGCTTGTGGCAAAAGGGTATAGTCAGCGCGAGGGCATTGACTATCAGGAGACCTTTCACCTGTAGCCATGCTAAAATCCATCCGAACATTGCTTGCCATTGCAGCATTTCATGATTATGAATCTGGCAGATGGATGTGAAAACTGCTTTCCTGAATGGATATCTTGATGAAGATATCTATATGGAACAGCCTTTGGGTTTCACTTCCAGTGATGGAGATCACAAGGTCTGCAAGCTGCAAAGGTCCATCTATGGACTAAAGCAAGCATCTCGGAGTTGGAACACTCGTTTTGATGAGGCAATCAAAACGTTTGATTTCATCAAAAACGAAGAGGAAAACTAAAAGTAAAAGTTAAGGATACGCATTTTGATTTTACATTTGATGAACTTTATGATGCGTTTAATGAATTAATGATTGAATATAAGGATATAAATGTTAAAAACAGAAAACTAAAAGTAACTAACCAAACTTATATTCATAAGCATGATTCATTAGTTAAGGATAAAGATGCTCTTATTAAAGAAAATATAGAACTTAAAACAAGCAACCAACTGTTAACTCAAAAGGCTAACACCTTAACTAAAGATAATGAAAAATTAACTAAGGAATTTTCAGAACTTAAAAAATATAAACAAACCTTAGATAAGGATCTTACTAAAGAACTTAATGATCTAAAAAACAGAAAATCAAACACTAACTAAAGAACTTGGAAAATACAAACCTTTAGTTGAAAAATTTACGTATAGTTCTGAAAAGTTAAACATGATACTTAACAATCAACGAGCCGTATTTATAAAGCGGGTTTAGGGTATAAACCAAAAAATAAACAAAAATTTCTTAGTAACTTCTTTGTCAAAGCTGGAGAAATAAACTAAGAAAATAACCTGTTTTTGTTGTGGAAATATAGGACATAAGGCAAATGCATGTGGACTATAGGAAAAGAAAAACTAAAGAAAATTAAAAGGGTATGGGTTCCAAAAGGAACCAACTTGACTAACCATGAAGGACCCAAAAACTTAGGTACCTAAGATGACATGATTTGTTTGTGTAGGAGTGTCTTGCAGCCAAGGTCAACAAAAACTGCTGGTATTTGGATAGTGGCTGCTCAAGGCACATGACGGGTGATAAAGACCAATTTTTCACCCTTGAAGCTAAGAAGGGAGTGCTGTGACGTTTGAGACAACAACCAAGGTCACATCATTGTATTGGTAAAGTTCAAATCACCCCTTCTACTTTTATAGATAATGTTAGATATGTTGATGGTCTTAAGCATAACTTGTTAAGCATTAGTCAATTATGTGATAAAGGATATGATGTTATGTTTAAACCATCACTATGTATTATAACAAATCCTAATATAATAGTTTAGTTTTTAAGGGATTAGACGTGGAAATGTATATGTTGTAGACCTAGAAGATCTTGCAAAACATAACCAATATCTAGTTGTAAATGAAACTAAGATAATGATGCTAGTTGGTTATGGCACCGTAAGTTAGGTCATGCAAGCATGGACACAATAACTAAATTAGTTAAAAGAGATTCCGTGATAGGTTTGCCAAAATTAAAATTTGAAAAGAACAAAATTTTGAAGCATGTCAATTTGGCAAACAATCTAGGAACTCATTTAAATCTATAAAATGTGTCTCTACCTCTAGGCCTCTAGAATTATTACACATGGACCTATTTGGTCCAACTAGAACAACAAGCCTAGGTGGAAATAAATATGGTCTAGTTATAGTAGATGATTACTCTAGGTACACATGGGTCATGTTCTAGCACATAAGGATCAAGCATTTTCTATGTTTAAAAAGTTCCATAAGGAAGTAACAAATGCTAGAGAGTCTTCAGTCATAGCCATTAGAAGTGACCATGGTACCGAATTCGAAAATCAATTATTTGATGAATTTTGTAGTAAAAAGGGGATAACCCATAATTTTTCTGCACCTAGGACACCACAACAAAATGGAGTTGTGGAAAGGAAGAATAGAACACTAGAGGAAATGGCTAGAACTATGTTATGTGAAAGTAACCTCCCTAAGTACTTTTGGGGAGAAGCCATTAATACTTCTTGCCATATATTAAATAGAGTTCTATTAAGACCCATTATAAAGAAAACACCTTATGAACTGTGGAAAAACAGAAAACCAAAAGTTAATTATTTTCATGTTTTTGGATGTAGGTGTTTTGTACATAATAATGGGAAAGATAATCTAGGGAAATTTGATCCTAAATCTGATGAAGGAATATTCTTAGGTTATTCTACAACTAGTAAAGCCTATAGAGTCTTTAATAAAAGAACCTAGTTATAGAAGAATCTATACATGTTGTTTTGATGACTCTAGTGACATCTCTCTAGTAAGAAGTTAATTTTGATGATGATTGAAATACTTGAAGAAAAGATAGATGAGATGGGATTACAAGAATAATCAAAAGGATTGAAGAATCATCAAGCCAAGAGCCTATTGTGGATCATGGGCTAACTAAAGCTTGGAGGTATGCTCATGGGCATCCTAAGGAACTAATTCTAGATGATCCATCTCAACCGTTAGGACTAGAGCATCCCTTAGAAATTTGAATAACCATCTAGCTTTTGTTTCACACTTTGAGCCCAAACATATAGAAGAAGCCGAAAATGATGTAAATTGGATAAATGCAATGCAAGAAGAACTAAACCAATTTACTAGAAACAAAGTGTGGATCTAGTAGAGAGACCTTCTGAATATCCAATTATAGGTACAAAATGGATATATAAAAATAAACTAGATGAAAATGGAATTGTTATAAGGAATAAGGCTAGACTAGTAGCAAAGGGTTATAATCAAGAAGAAGGCATAGATTTTGATGAAACCTTTGCTCCCGTAGCTAGACTTGAGGCGATTAGACTATTATTAGCATATGCATGCTCTAAGGACTTCAAACTATATCAAATGGATGTAAAAAGTGCTTTTTAAATGGGTATATTAATGAGGAGGTGTATGTAGAACAACCTCCTGGTTTTGAAAATCATCAATACCCTAATCATGTGTATAAACTGAACAAAGCACTTTATGGATTAAAACAAGCACCTAGAGCATGGTATGAGAGACTTAGTAAATTCCTATTAGAACATGAATTCTCTAGGGAAATGTAGATACAACATTATTTCTGAAAAAGCAAAATAAGGATATGTTATTAGTACAGATTTATGTTGATGATATCATTTTCGGTGCTACTAACAATCGCCTCTGCGAGGAATTTGCTGATTTGATGCAGAGTGAGTTTGAGATGAGCATGATGGGAGAGCTGAACTACTTCCTCGGGCTTCAAATCAAACAATCTGAAGGAGGCATCTTCATCAATCAAGCAAAATATATCAAGGAGATGCTCAAGAAGTTTGATATGGAGGGAAACAAGTCAATCAGCACCCCCATGAGCTCATCATGCAAGTTAGACCAAGATGAATCAGGTAAATCTGTAGATCAAAAACTTTATAGAGGTATGATAGGTTCTTTACTGTATCTTACTGCAAGTAGACCTGATATTATGTTTAGTGTGTGCATGTGTGCTAGATATCAGGCTAATCCTAAAGAATCACACCTAGCTGCAGTTAAGAGAATTTTAAATACTTAATAGGAACTAAGAACATAGGGCTATGGTACTCTAAAGAATCTAGCCTAAACTTAATAGGGTACACAGATTCAGACTTCGCTGGATGTAAGCTTGATAGAAAAAGTACCAGCGGGTCGTGTCAATTTCTAGGAGAAAACCTATCTCATGGTTTAGCAAGAAACAAAACTCGGTTGCATTATCCACTGCAGAAGCTGAATATGTTGCAGCCGGGAGTTGTTGTGCTCAAATCTTATGGATTAAACAACAATTAGAAGATTATGGCATTAAACAAGATAAAATTCCCATTAATTGTGATAATACAAGTGCCATAAATCTAACTAAAAATCCAATTCAACATTCAAGAACTAAACACATTGAGATAAGACATCACTTCATAAGAGATCATGTATTGAATGGTGATGTGTCACTCCAATTTGTTGTACTGATAATCAATTAGCAGATATTTTTACAAAACCCCTAAGTGAAGAGAGGTTTAGTGTGCTTAGGAGGGGATTAGGAGTGATTGATCCATCCTAGTGGGAGTTTCCACTAGATTAATTGATTTTGATGATTAGAATGTGGTTAAAATAGAGTTTCTATTCAATGATCATCAAATCAGATCCTTAATTAGGTGATTTTCCCTCATTTGGCACGATTATAGCATGATTTTTAGGTGCGTGCCAAGGTTAGAGACGACTCGAGTAAGTTTCAGAGCCGGCTCCTAAGGGGGAGTCGACTCGCGCATTTGCGGGAGTCGACTCGCAAAGATGGCAGCTGAGGGGGAGTCGACTCGCACATTGTCGGGAGTCGACTCAGTCTACGCAAGTCTACAGGCGCATAAGGAGAGTCGACTCGCGCATATTCTGGAGTCGACTCGAGGTCGAGTCGACTCGCGACTCAGGGGAGTCGACTCGCAGTCGGGATCCGACTTTTTAACCCTAGGTTTGTCGTTTCGCAAACACTTTTCTCAAGCCGCCACTGTTCAAAAAGCCCTAGAGCCGACTCCTAGGTCATCCCCGATCGTCTCCAAGCCTTTTCCGTCGATTCTTCGCCGGACATTGAGTTTCCGTCCGTTCCTAGGTCATTTCCGGTCCGTCCCGAGCTTCCTCGTCGGTCCTTCACCGTCCTCTAGGTTTTTCTTCCCGTTTAGGTCAAGATGCCTCGTAAGACCCGTTAGGAAGAGGTCCCGTCCCGAGGCCGGTCCCGAGCGGCGCTCCAAGGCGCGGCACGATCCCGCGAGGCAACCACCTCCGGCTCGTTCCCCGCCTAGGGCGGTTCCCGCAGGCCGTTGGCCGGGAAGGCCGTCACCTCCGGGAGGTATGTCGATTTCGACTATCTCTCCCGGGAAGGGTTCACCATAGGTGATAGGCTTAGAGCCCAGGGCCTAGAGTACTTCCTCACCTTGGACCTCCCACTATCCTGGCCTGTTCAAGAGTTTATAGTACCGTCCATCGGGGAGATGGAGGTATCGAGGGCACGTAGTAGGTGTCCCTTGCGTGTCACGGAGGATCTCATTGCCCATATCCTCCACCTTCCATTAGTAGGGGTGGCTCCCGCACACCCTGAGGATAGAGTTGAGGCCCTTACGGTCGTCTAGGGCATCCACCTCAGTCCCCCTACGAGGTATCTGCTAGCTCACTTCCTATTGAAGTGAGAATCCTTTTGAGCATTCTGTCCAGGTCCATCTTCCCTAAGACAGGGAGATTTGATTTTGTAAATGAGAGGGACTAGCTATTATGTCTTATATCCTTCAGGACACCCCGATCAACTTCCCAAAGCTCATTATAGGTATATGTGTGAGCCCCTAGATAGACCTAGGCTCTCACTCCCATACGGGATGATATTCACTCTTCTCTTTAGGCAGTACGAGATTCCCATTCCTGAGAGGGAACCCTTTCGTGCCTTGCGATGGACTGATCGCTTGTGTACGGGGACCATGCACAGGATGGGATTTTCGGAAGAGAGAAGGGATCTGGGTTAGGAAGTCCACTCTCACTGCTCAGACCACCAGACCTTCTCCCAGTCCTGAGCCCGATTCTGACTATCCAGACCATCCAGACCTTCCATCCACTCTCCTGCTCCTACCACCTTTGCCGGACCTTCCTCCTCGGCTCCACCATCTATGGAGGTCCGTATTGATCCAGAGCAGCTCCGGGAGCTGCGGCAGGAGATCGTCCGAGATCTGAGGGATGATCTGCTTCGGGAGCTCCGAGGTGCGGTGCCTGCTCCCACTCCTGCACCCGTATCCTCTCAGTTGGTCCCTTCCTTGACAGCCGTGACTGACATGACGGCTCATGTACGGGAAGAGATCTACAATATCCGGAGTTTGGTCCAGGCCCAGTTCCAAAGCATGAATGAGGTCACGAGCACCACTCGACAGATGCGAGAGGACATAGGTCGTGACATGCCACACCACCACCGAGGGGGCCGAGCGCTTGTCGAATGTACTCATCGACAAGCTGGACGCCATACAGACATCGGTGACTGGGCTTCAGGCGTCGGTGACAGAGCTCTCCACTACACATAGCAGAGCCACTACGTCTATTATCGCGCAGCTTGGCCATGTTACAAATGCAGTCCACCCTCCTCATGGAGCAGAACCGATTGAGAGGAGGAGCACCATCCTCGAGAGGAGGAGATGCATCCTCGAGAGGGGAGCTTCATCCTCGAGGAGGACATAGATGTGTTTTGAGTTGTGTTTTTTTGTCTTGTTTTGCTTTACTTATCGTATGCTCAAATGTATTCACATTCATATCAATACAAATGAGTAGACATTTTATCTTCAATTATGTGCCATTTGATGATTGGTTGTGCCATTGCTTGTGTGTGATTACCTCCTTTTTGATATGATGACAAAAAGGGGGAGAAATATGTATAAAAATATGTAAAAGGGGAGAAATATGAAAAAAAAATATGTAAAAGAAATTAATGGAAATAAATAAAAAGATAAACTCTTAAAAACACACACAAATTTGTTCTAAGTGGATTCGGTACCTCGAGGCTCATTATCTCTCTTTTGGGGCTCCTAATAGAGTAATCTCCAAAATCTATTCAAGGGATATTCGGAGATTAGCTGAATCCTACTCAAGAACAAATTGACAGATTTTCCCTCTAAAAACCAAAATTTCAGTTCAAATACTTCAAAGCATTAAAAGGAAATTCAGAGAATCAAAACATAGTTGAATGCATATGTTGAGGGGGAGAATCTGAATTTTAATCAAGCTAAATCATTAATGACATATAAGCCAAACATTTGAGTGCATAATATGAAGGCTTATATAATTCCAAATGAAAGGGGGAGCTTTACCTCCGAAATTTGATGTTTCACTCCTTTCAAACTTGGATAAATTAAATTATCAGACATTTGAATTCATTTATGGATTTTACTTCATTGTTTTATGAGCAATTCATTTTACATATACTCAAAGTTTTGTCATCATCAAAAAAGGGGAAGATTGTGGGAGTGATTGATTAAAACCCCGTTTGATTTTGATGAGCTCAAAGCATTTGAGTATATCTTGTGATTACTAATGAATTCAATTGAGTGTTTCAGTGAAAATCCTGTCCAAGTGTCTCTAGATTTGGTTCATAGTATTTTGGATAAGTTAAGAAGTCTGCATGAACCAATGTCTGAGACTCGAGTCGACTCCCGAGTATCACGAGTCGACTCCAAGCGTATCAAGTTCACTGGCACGAGCTCGAGTCGACTCCTGATCAGTACGAGTCGACTCCGACTGAGAACAGACAGAAGGACAGAAAGCTTCAACTCAGAAACTGTCAACGAGTCGACTCCCGAAGTGCGCGAGTCGACTCCAATGTTCAACGAGTCGACTCCAGGGTAGTAAGAGTCGACTCCAAGAGGAACACACAGAAAAGTCAGAGAGCAGTTTTCGGGTCTGAGATTCGAGTCGACTCCAGTGGAGCGCGAGTCGACTCCGATGGTTGGCAGGTCGACTCCAGAGAAAGCAAGAGTCGACTCTCAGCGGTACACAAAGAAAAAGTCAGAGAGCATTTTATGGACTCTGAGATTCGAGTCGACTCCCGCAGTACGCGAGTCGACTCCGAGACTGAGCGACCATCAACAGACAGAAGACCATGTTACTGCCTCTGAGATTTGAGTCGACTCACAGACAGCTCGAGTCGACTCCGAGACAAGCTTCACGTCAAAAGGCAGAAGACCAACTTTCGGAAACTGAGAGCCGAGTCGACTCCAAGGAAGTTCGAGTCGACTCCAAGACTGGATGAGCCAAAAGACAGAGAACGGGAGTTCGGGCTCTGAGATTCGAGTCGACTCCCAGGACAGTCGAGTCGACTCGAGTGGACAAAGTTCAAATTTGAATCCACGGACTTCAGTGGATGAGCCGACTCCAAAGTTGCCAGGTCAGCTCCAGAAGTTGGCGAGTCGACTCCAGGTCAAGACGAGTCGACTCCCAGTCAAGACGGCAACTTTAATTCAAATTTGGAAAAGTTGCCGAGTCGACTCCGGAAAAGCTTGAGTCGACTCCCGCTACAGCCGAGTCGACTCCTGATCGCGCGAGTCGACTCCAACCCACCAACGGTCACATTGTCAGGCTGCGCAGAGTGTGCAGAACGGGCAGAAAAAGCAGTGTAACGGCTAGTTTCCGTGGGGGTTGGCTTAAATAGCCACAGAAGACTGTAGCAAGGGAGAGAACACACTTTCCACTCCAAGCATTCAAACTTTCAAGCTCTCCAAGTGCTCTTCAACGAGAAAAAGGGAAGATCTGCATTTACTGCTCCAACAACATCTTCCCAGCATTAAAAGCTTTCTCCTCCTGCATTCAAGTCGACCACTCTTTCAAGAGGAGACCGGAGTTCCAGAAGCCATTCCTCTACTTCAGCTTAAAAGCGTTTGAGGGCTTCTAAACTCCTCTTTGCTTATATCGTTCTATATCTGCTTTTTGAGAAGCTATTTTCTATTTTTCTTCTATCTCTTGTATTTACTTGATTCAATCGGGGGATTGAATCAAGGGGATTAAGGTTGGTTGGTGAGCCAAGTTAAAACCAACGTGTGTAAGGGTTTGATTGTGAGCCCGGGAAAACAATCGGGGTTGGTTCTAGTCGGTGAGCCTGGAAAAACCGACCGAGTTCGTTGTGAGCTCGTAAAACAACAAGTTTGGTTGTGAGCTTGCAAAACAACCGACTGTAATCCAAGGGGGTTATAGTGAAATTCCCAAGTGAGACTTGGGGAGTGGACGTAGGAGCAAGGGTTAGCTCCGAACCACTATAAAACTTTGTGTTTGTAGTGCATTGTCTCTCATCTTCTTCCCCGCACATTACTCACAGCACTAGCTTTAATTAAATAAATTGCTATAGTTTTTAATTAATCATCCACAAAGTTTTAATTAGTCAAATTAATTTAAAAACCCAATTCACCCCCCCCCCTCGGGTTGTCTATCTGGGCAACAATAACTCTGAAATTTATTTTTACTGTTCAAACTGATGATTTTAATTCATAATCTGTCTTTAGAAATCGATCCCTACTCTGCATCCAATTTCAATTGCAAAGTTTTCCTTCTTCTCTTTGTTTATTTTCAATTAGAAAACATTCAACATCCCCGACGTAATGTTTTTCTTTTGATATTCAAAAATCGATTTTGAATCCGAGTGAATGTTCTAACTTTTATGCAACTCCAATCGCCTCCCTGTGGATCGACCTCTTACAACCACTATTCTTCGAGTAGAACAGGTAAGAGTAGAATTAAATTCAACCTTGTCCGTCGGTTCTAACAACGATCTGTCTAGCATATTTTTAGTTAAACAGGAATCGGACGAACAAAATTTTGGCGCCGTTGCCGGGGAGGCAAATCGAGAAGCAAGAACGATCACGAAGATCAAATCAAACTTTGGATGCCCGGAGTGAACGTACTCCGGTAGTAAGTTTTTATTTTTATTTTTATTAATTTTCCTTATTTTGATAATTTCTAGTTAATAATTTCGTAGTTATTAAATTCTGAAATTTGAAATTCGAAATTTAAAATTCAAAAAAAAAATAAAATAAAAAAAAAAATTCAAAAATTTAAAAAAAATTTTAAAATTCAAAATTTGAATTCTGAGATTCGAAATTTGAAGTTTAAAAAGAAAAAAAAATTTAATTAATCAAAAATATATATAAAAAAAAATTAAAAAAAATAAAAATAAAAAAAATTTATTGATTGCTCATTTAATCAATACAACCTAATGACATTGCATAAACTTTAAAAAAATATTGATTATTTGCTGCATTTAGTATTAAGCATTTGCATAAAGTAATTAAGGGCAAAACCCATTAAAAAGATAAGGTCGGGAAGTCATTACCTGTCCTTAGCCCAAAAATCACCACCTTGCATACTTATCCTAAGCCAAATTAAATTAAAATCAAATTAGACGTTGTTAGATGTATGCCCTAAAAGCCAATCTGGCTGACACATTATTAATTTTAGGGACATAATTTTGTACTTGACTATTTATTATTGAATAAATAAAAGGCATCTTTTCATTCATATTGTTTATGTGTCTATGAATCGTCCAAGGAATTAATAAGATGATGATACATATTCTCAAGAGTTGAGAATTTGAGTCATGTATCATTGGTGATTAATTTCTAAATGCTCCTGATCAATGAATCATTACGAGGACGGTGATCGATCCGATCAGTGCACAGATCACTTTCCTTCTGGATGGACGAGACTTGAGTCCACAGTGTAGGGACACTGAAGTGATAGTGCAGGTGCTTGTTAGAGAACAAGGGTACTGAGCGTGACCAAGACAAGAAGTCACTTGGATGTCTATCCACTCGTCAGTGACTTGCTTGATGTTGCAGTAGTGTGACTGGTCCTTTGACCTGCGGTGCTTCGGCTACTCACAGTGAGGTTATTGTAGTTTGACTGCACACATACATGGTCTCTAGCCATATGGGTCCATGCAGTGTAGATTGGCTGCAGTAAGTTCACTGTAGGAGTAGGGTATGCACCTATAAGGAATCTATCGACCTTGATAGGAGAGGAGTGATCCTATGTGATTTGTTAGACTGAGTTCTAAGACCTTGGCCAGGGCAGTGATATAAAGTGGAAAAAGAGTTTTCCACTATCGAACTCAAGTCGAATAAATCTTGACATATGACAGACGATGGGGTTTGACGAGTTGTCCATGACCTCCGTCCTGTAGGGATCCACGATAGTAGGATTGTATCACACGTTAACTGCACCTAGAGGTTCATCATTCCATTCTCCTGGGTAGCCACTACATGCTGCTAGGTGTCACTGGTGGATGGTGGGACTCATAGGGATTATCTTGATGATCGATAAACCCTAATAAGTTGAGTTGGAATCGTTCCAACCCATTGAAAGAAGTTTTCAATGATATTGAGATAGAGATCACAATATATCTCACTACCAGTCAGAATAGAACCTATGGGGTCACACACACTAGAAGTATTGACCGATCCGATGGTTGAAATCGTGATTAAGAATCACAAGCAATCAATTTGATTGATAAAGAAGTTGAAGAAGGAACAAAGGGAATTAATCAATTGGACTTAAACACAAATCCTACTTCGGGTAGGATTCCTAGAGTCCTAATTGGATTAGGACTGGGAATCCTAGTTGGAGTAGGACTGGAATTCCTACTTGGAATAGGATTCCTACAATTCTAATGAGATTAGGAATTTTGAATTAAAATAGGATTCCTACTTGGAGTAGGATTCCTAGAAATCCTAATTGGATTAGGACTTCGGATTCAAATAGAGTCCTAATTGGATTAGGACTAAAATTAAATAAATCCTAATTGGATTAGGATTCCTTAAGTCTAAATTAATTAATAATCTAATGAATCAACATGACTCCTAATTGGATTAGGATTGAAGAGTTCAATTGAGTCATGGTTCATTCAAGTCCTAATTGGATTAGGACTAGCATAGATTGAACCCAATTTGGCTAATCCTAATCGGATTGGGATTAAACCATAAGAGAGGCACCCAATCCTCTTTAGAAGAGGATTAGGGCATCACAAGAAGGAGGGATCACGCCCCTCCTCCTCTGCTTGTGTGCGGCATGAAGAGAGGGGCCGGCGCCCCCCCCTTCTCTCTTTGGAAATTCATCTAGGGCTCCTACTTTGGAGGAGCCCTTGATGGCTATAAAGGAACCATGAGGCCGGCGCCCTAGAGCATTGAAAAACCTCTCTTCCTCCAAGCCGTGGCCCTCTCCTTTCCTTGGTGTTTTCAGCCGCCAGCAGCAAGAAGAGAGAAAGGCATTGCCGGCTCATCCTTCTTCTCTTGTTTTGGGCTCCAACGCAAGCAAGGAAGAGAAGGCTGCTAGGGGTTCTTGTTCTTCTTCATCATCCCTCCTTCTTCTTCCTCCTCTCAAGCACTTTCAAGAGTTGAAAGAAAGAGAGGAGATCAGCCATCAAAGGAAGTCTCTGCAAGGGAGCTAGCACCCCGGAGAGACAAGGAAACATTGATCGGTCCTCTACTTCGTGTGGATACCCGTAGAGGCCGGACGTTTGAACGGCTTCAAGCGAACCTTCTTCCAAAACCACGAATTCAGATTTGCGGTGATCATCTACCCGCGCAAGGTGAAGATCTGATCTTCCTAATAGTTATAAAAGTTTTAATTCTTACCTAATTACGAAAGGTCTCGAAACAACGTTCATGCGATGAACGTCGATCCCGCACATGCCTCTTCCGCTGCCATCTGATTTAATTTTTGAAATATCAGCGGCATGGGCGGGTTTCCAACAGTGGTATCAGAGCCTAGGCTTCGTAGATTAAGGTAAGAATTAATTATCTAAAGGCTTATTAGATCTGAAAATTGAATGATCATGCATGCTGAAAAATTCTGCATGCAGTTTTTTCAGGGGTGCTGATTTTTTGCATGCTGATTTTTATGTGATAAAAAGATGATTCTAATTGCATTGTTAATGGGATTACAAAGTTTAGAATCATGATTAGCATGATCAGCGACCTATGTCATGATATAATCAGTTAGTTTTCAGATCTGAAAATTATAATTGTTGCATACGGTGATGATCATAGGATTCAAACCCTTTTGGTATCAAATGTAATGACCTGCGATGTGATCTGCGGTGTCATGTAATTTTTCAGATGCTTGCATGCATCTTATATGATGTTTTGAGAGGCCTGCGTGCCTCCTAAAAGGAGATGTAAATTATTTTTATTTTTATTTTACATCTGGTTGTATTTCTGTGATGTGATGTACATCAACGATCAAGTTGAAGCAAAGGCATGAGATGAAAGGTGATCTAAGCGGTTGATGGCGATGGGATCAAGAGTTGATCAAGGATCGAATCAAGGAGGCTTGGAACCAATTCAAGAGTTGAAGACCACTTGATCGATTGATGTGCATGTGCTTGTAATACGACCTAATTAGAATCCATGATCATCACCTATTTAAAGTTTAACTTTATTTGATGCTGCGATTATAACTGCCTATGATGTACCGTTTGCATGTGATGTGAATGCGAGTCGGGTAGATAGGTTTACATGTGATGTAGCAAACCTAATTGAGACCTAAATCAAAACCTCCTCAATCAAGTCGAGAGTGAACCGACATGAGCAAGTCATATTAGATTAATTGATCTAATTGGTGTCTAGGAAAGCATGAAAGGTGGTTACTTAATTAGGACCTTACTCTCTGAGTAAGGGGAGCCTCCCACCTGCTTACCTGGCCAATTGTTCGATTACCTCTTATGAAGGGCTCAAGTTGCAAACACTAAGACCTGATTAACCAATATTAAGTCAATAGGTCTTCCACTGTAGTAGAGCTGCTAAGGCCTTTCTGATGTTGATTTGTCTCGGCTGGACACAGTGGTCAAGTTGCATCGGGGGCTGGACCTCTCTATAGACATGAGATGTTGTAGGGTAAAGGTGGGGTTGGGCACCAATAACTGTTAGGTGAGGACCCAATGACGACTTTATTCCTACGGTTATACGGTGGGTCTGACTTAACTAAGAAATGGGACCAATAACTATTAGGTGAGGTCTTCATGGCTTAGAGACCAAGTTACACTGCAACATGCTTGAGAAGCATTGTACAAGAGTTGTACACTCATCCATCTATGTGTCACCAATAACTGTTAGGTGAGGTGGCATGTAAATCGGTGGGACCGCAGTACCCACTAGAAACCCTAGTCGTGTGGAATTTCCGTTTTCCTACCAGGGGAGTGTGAGGAATTCGAGAAAATAGTGGGAGTTACATTTGTTCTAAAAGACCTTAGAACAGATTAGGATCAAGTACAAAAGTCTAACTAGATCTTTACTCTCTGCAGATACAATGTCGGCTTCAAACCCTTTGACCCGTATTCTTGAGACCAACCGACTGACCGGAACCAATTACAAAGACTGGCTTAGAAATCTCAAAATTGTTTTGGACTGTGAGAAAATAGGCTACATACTCGATTCAGATATCCCCACACTACCAACACGTCCTACTGGTGTTCAGCGTGAGATGCATAAAAAGTGGTTGGATGATGACATTAGAGTAAAATGCTATATGATGGCATCCATGTCTAATGAACTCCAATGCCAGCATGAAAATATAAAGACTGCTAGGGACATACTGGCACACCTGCAAGAGTTGTATGGTGAGCAGAGTCGCACAGCTCGTTTTGAAGTGTCCAAGAGGCTTTTCAAAGCGAAGATGCGCGAGGGGCAGTCTGTCCATGATCACGGTCTGACCATGATCAAGGACCTAGAGGAGCTTGAGAAGCTCGGTATGGACATGCACAAGGAATTACAAGTGGATTTGATCCTACAGTCACTTCCTGATTCATTTGGTCGGTTTATAGTAAACTACCACATGAATAAGATTGAATGCACTAAGACTGAACTCATAAACATGTTGGTAACTGCTGAGGGAGCCTTGAAAGGTTCAAGGGGCAATGTCCTTGCTGCTGAGTTGACTTCTGGTTCCAAGAGAAAGTCTACTTGGAAGAAAAAGAAGCCTGCTAAGAAGCAGAAGAAAGACAAGAAGCCAAAGAAGGAAGTTCAAAAGAAAAGGGCTAACGACAAAGGAAAATGTTTCCACTGCAATGTCGAAGGCCACTGGAAGAGAAACTGTCCTTCATACCTCGAGAGCCTGAAGAACAAGAAATGTGACACACCTTCAGAAGGTATAGACTTGCTCATAATTGAAACTAATCTAACGGTTTCTTCTACTTCTAGTTGGGTTATAGATTCTGGTTCTAGTGCTCATCTGTGCACTACCATGCAGGGTCTAAAGGAAAGTAGAAGGCTGGCGGAAGGTGCGGTAACCCTTAGGGTTGGCAACGGGGCAAAAGTTGCTGCTGTGGCTGTGGGCACCTACCATCTGCGACTACCGTCTGGATTTAGTTTAATACTTAGAGACTGCTATTATGTACCTGTTGCTAGCAGAAATTTGATTTCTGTTTCATGTCTAGCACAGGAAGGTCATGTTTTTACATTTGACAAAGACTGCTGTTCTATTTATTTAAGAAATAAAATAGTCGCACATGGTTTTATGATTGACAGTCTCTATCATTTACATATGGATGTATCTGTGAATGTTACCGAGCAAGAAGTGAATGCCAAAGGATCCAAAAGATCCAGAGATGAGATAAACCAAAGATATTTGTGGCACCTCAGACTTGGCCATATTGGAGAAGACAGAATGAACAAAATGGATAAAGATGGGCTTCTCGGCTCATTGACTTCCAAGTCATATCCAACTTGCGAGTCCTGTCTTCAAGGAAAAATGGCTAGACTGCCCTTTGTAGGACATGGGGAGAGGACCACTGAAATACTTACCCTAATACATACAGATGTATGTGGCCCATTCGATGTGCTAGCCAGGGGACGTTATTCTTACTTCATTACCTTTACCGATGATTATTCACGGTATGGGTATGTGTATCTTATGAGACACAAGTCTGAGTCTTTTGAAAAGTTCAAAGAGTTCAAGAATGAAGTAGAAAAACAAACTGGAAAACCTCTTAAGGCTCTTCGATCAGATCGAGGAGGAGAATACCTTAGTGGGGAATTCCGGGACTATCTCAAAGAAAACGGCATAGTCTCACAATGGACACCTCCGGGTACACCTCAACTCAACGGGGTGTCAGAGAGGAGGAATCAGACCCTGTTGGACATGGTCAGGTCCATGATGAGCTTCACTGATTTACCTATGTTCCTTTGGGGAGATGCCTTACTCACAGCGATTTATTTATTGAATAGAGTTCCCTCTAAATCCGTTCCTACCACACCGTATGAGATATGGCATGGTAAGAAACCAAGTCTGGGTCATCTCAAGATTTGGAGATGTCCGGCCCACGTCAAGAGACTACAGGCGGACAAGTTAGAGGCTAGGACCATAAGTGCTCGTTTTATAGGATATCCTAAAGAGTCATTAGGATACAATTTTTACGTCTCAGAGGATCACAATGTGTTTGTGAGCCGTCATGCCATCTTCTTGGAAAATCAGTTTATCCTTGATAGAGGCAGTGGGAGGAAAATTGAGCTTGAAGAGAAAGTCTCTGAAAAGCAACGAGTCATGGATCCTGTTGTGGTATGGGGTTTCCAGTTTAGTCCCACATCGGCTAATCAGTGGGAACCCCATCCCACAACACAGCCCCCTCAGTGGTAAGGTCTGTGCGTGGCCGGGACCCTTCCTCTAGCGCCATCTGATGTGGGGTCGGAACCCCGACACCAGCCCCCACACCGGCCGAGCAGGGAAAGCATCTGCGTCCCTCCCGAGGTATTGTCCGCTTTGGGATTGCAGCTTCGGGTCTGCGGGAGGTCGCCCAGGGAGGTCGCCCAGGGCCGGAGCCCAATGACAGTCCCAATGACAGTCTCGAGCCCTGAAGGCGCGGGGGTCCGCGGAGGTTGCCCCTACCCTCACGGTTTTGTCCTATAAAAGGCGCCTCGTCTGAACGAGAGAGTGCTGGAGCAGCTCAGCTCGGCAGAGCGATATGGTATTGTCCGCTTTGGGAACCGTGGGCGCTTTGGCTCACACGGTGGCGGACCCACCTGCAGGCGCGTGGCTGCTGGACAGGTGTCCCTCACGGTTTTGTCCCCCGTAGGGGCGCCTCGTCTGAACGAGAGAGTGCTGGAGCAGCTCAGCTCGGCAGAGCGATATGGTATTGTCCGCTTTGGGAACCGTGGGCGCTTTGGCTCACACGGTGGCGGACCCACCTGCAGGCGCGTGGCTGCTGGACAGGTGTCCCTCACGGTTTTGTCCCCCGTAGGGGCGCCTCGTCAGGAAAGGTTTTAGGTGGGTCCGCCACCGTGTGAGCCAAAGCGCCCACGGTTCCCAAAGCGGACAATACCATATCGCTCTGCCGAGCTGAGCTGCTCCAGCACTCTCTCGTTCAGACGAGGCGCCTTTTATAGGACAAAACCGTGAGGGTAGGGGGCAACCTCCGCGGACCCCGCGCCGTCAGGGCTCGGGACTGTCATTGGGACTGTCATTGGGCTCCGGCCCTGGGCGACCTCCCTGGGCGACCTCCCGCAGACCCGAAGCGGCAATCCCAGAGCGGACAATACCTCGGGAGGGACGCAGATGCTTTCCCTGCTCAGCCGGTGTGGGGGCTGGTGTCGGGGTTCCGACCCCACATCAGATGGCGCTAGAGGAAGGACCCCGGCCACGCACAGACCTTCCCATTGAGGGGGCTGTGTTGTGGGATGGGGTTCCCAGTTTAGTCCCACATCGGCTAATCAGCGGAAAGGTCTGTGCCTTATAATGAGGAGGCCTAAAATCTTTCCTCACGAGGCGCCCCTACGGGGGACAAAACCGTGAGGGACACCTGTCCAGCAGCCACGCGCCTGCAGGTGGGTCCGCCACCGTGTGAGCCAAAGCGCCCACGGTTCCCAAAGCGGACAATACCATATCGCTCTACCGAGCTGAGCTGCTCCAGCACTCTCTCGTTCAGACGAGGCGCCTTTTATAGGACAAAACCGTGAGGGTAGGGGGCAACCTCCGCGGACCCCCGCGCCGTCAGGGCTCGGGACTGTCATTGGGACTGTCATTGGGCTCCGGCCCTGGGCGACCTCCCGCAGACCCGAAGCGGCAATCCCAGAGCGGACAATACCTCGGGAGGGACGCAGATGCTTTCCCTGCTCGGCCGGTGTGGGGGCTGGTGTCGGGGTTCCGACCCCACATCAGATCCTATTGAACCCATTCATACAGAGCCAGTACACGATGTCCCTCGACCACCTCGTAGATCTAGTAGGGTCTCCCATCCTCCCGATAGATACTTAGGTATACTAGAAGAGGATACCGAGAAAATGTTCCTAGTGGGAGATAGGGATCACATACAGGATCCCAAAACCTACAACGAGGCGATATCTGATATCGATTCCGAAAAATGGCTGGAAGCTATGAAGTCAGAGTTAGACTCCATGCATTCCAACCAAGTCTGGACCTTAGTAGACCCACCAGAAGGTATTGTACCTATTGGATGCAAATGGATCTACAAGAGGAAGATAGGTTCGGATGGAGAGGTAGAGACCTATAAGGCAAGGCTTGTGGCAAAAGGGTATAGTCAGCGCGAGGGCATTGACTATCAGGAGACCTTTTCACCTGTAGCCATGCTAAAATCCATCCGAACATTGCTTGCCATTGCAGCATTTCATGATTATGAAATCTGGCAGATGGATGTGAAAACTGCTTTCCTGAATGGATATCTTGATGAAGATATCTATATGGAACAGCCTTTGGGTTTCACTTCCAGTGATGGAGATCACAAGGTCTGCAAGCTGCAAAGGTCCATCTATGGACTAAAGCAAGCATCTCGGAGTTGGAACACTCGTTTTGATGAGGCAATCAAAACGTTTGATTTCATCAAAAACGAAGAGGAAAACTAAAAGTAAAAGTTAAGGATACGCATTTTGATTTTACATTTGATGAACTTTATGATGCGTTTAATGAATTAATGATTGAATATAAGGATATAAATGTTAAAAACAGAAAACTAAAAGTAACTAACCAAACTTATATTCATAAGCATGATTCATTAGTTAAGGATAAAGATGCTCTTATTAAAGAAAATATAGAACTTAAAACAAGCAACCAACTGTTAACTCAAAAGGCTAACACCTTAACTAAAGATAATGAAAAATTAACTAAGGAATTTTCAGAACTTAAAAAATATAAACAAACCTTAGATAAGGATCTTACTAAAGAACTTAATGATCTAAAAACAGAAAATCAAACACTAACTAAAGAACTTGGAAAATACAAACCTTTAGTTGAAAAATTTACGTATAGTTCTGAAAAGTTAAACATGATACTTAACAATCAACGAGCCGTATTTAATAAAGCGGGTTTAGGGTATAAACCAAAAAATAAACAAAAATTTCTTAGTAACTTCTTTGTCAAAGCTGGAGAAAATAAAACTAAGAAAATAACCTGTTTTTGTTGTGGAAATATAGGACATAAGGCAAATGCATGTGACTATAGGAAAAGAAAAACTAAAAGAAAAATTAAAAGGGTATGGGTTCCAAAAGGAACCAACTTGACTAACCATGAAGGACCCAAGAAAACTTAGGTACCTAAGATGACATGATTTGTTTGTGTAGGAGTGTCTTGCAGCCAAGGTCAACAAAAACTGCTGGTATTTGGATAGTGGCTGCTCAAGGCACATGACGGGTGATAAAGACCAATTTTTCACCCTTGAAGCTAAGAAGGGAGGTGCTGTGACGTTTGGAGACAACAACCAAGGTCACATCATTGGTATTGGTAAAGTTCAAATCACCCCTTCTACTTTTATAGATAATGTTAGATATGTTGATGGTCTTAAGCATAACTTGTTAAGCATTAGTCAATTATGTGATAAAGGATATGATGTTATGTTTAAACCATCACTATGTATTATAACAAATCCTAATGATAATAGTTTAGTTTTTAAAGGGATTAGACGTGGAAATGTATATGTTGTAGACCTAGAAGATCTTGCAAAACATAACCAATATCTAGTTGTAAATGAAACTAAAGATAATGATGCTAGTTGGTTATGGCACCGTAAGTTAGGTCATGCAAGCATGGACACAATAACTAAATTAGTTAAAAGAGATTCCGTGATAGGTTTGCCAAAATTAAAATTTGAAAAGAACAAAATTTGTGAAGCATGTCAATTTGGCAAACAATCTAGGAACTCATTTAAATCTATAAAATGTGTCTCTACCTCTAGGCCACTAGAACTATTACATATGGACTTATTTGGTCCAACTAGAACAACAAGCCTAGGTGGAAATAAATATGGTCTAGTTATAGTAGATGATTACTCTAGGTACACATGGGTCATGTTTCTGGCACATAAGGACCAAGCATTTTCTATGTTTAAAAAGTTTCATAAGGAAGTAACAAATGCTAGAGAGTCTTCAGTCATAGCCATTAGAAGTGACCATGGTACCGAATTCAAAAATCAATTATTTGACGAATTTTGTAGTAAAAAGGGAATAACCCATAATTTTTCTGCACCTAGGACACCACAACAAAATGGAGTTGTGGAGAGGAAGAATAGAACACTAGAAGAAATGGCTAGGACTATGATATGTGAAAGTAACCTTCCTAAGTACTTTTGGGGAGAAGCCATTAATACTTCTTGCCATATATTAAATAGAGTTCTATTAAGACCCATTATAAAGAAAACACCTTATGAACTGTGGAAAAACAGAAAACCAAAAGTTAACTATTCTCATGTTTTTGGATGTAGGTGTTTTGTACATAATAATGGGAAAGATAATCTAGGGAAATTTGATCCTAAATCTGATGAAGGAATATTCTTAGGTTATTCTACAACTAGTAAAGCCTATAGAGTCTTTAATAAAAGGACCCTAGTTATAGAAGAATCTATACATGTTGTTTTTGATGACTCTAGTGACATCTCGTCTAGTAAGAAAGTTAATTTTGATGATGATATTGAAATACTTGAAGAAAAGATAGATGAGATGGGATTACAAGAAAATAATCAAAAATTGGTTGAAGAAGCATCATCAAGCCAAGAGCCTATTGTGGATCATGGGTTAACAAAAGCTTGGAGGTATGCTCATGGGCATCCTAAGGAACTAATTCTAGATGATCCATCTCAACCCGTTAGGACTAGAGCATCCCTTAGAAATTTGAATAACTATCTAGCTTTTGTTTCACACTTTGAGCCCAAACATATAGAAGAAGCCGAAAATGATGTAAATTGGATAAATGCAATGCAAGAAAAACTAAACCAATTTACTAGAAACAAAGTGTGGGATCTAGTAGAGAGACCTTCTGAATATCCAATAATAGGTACAAAATGGATATATAAAAATAAACTAGATGAAAATGGAATTGTTATAAGGAATAAGGCTAGACTAGTAGCAAAGGGTTATAATCAAGAAGAAGGCATAGATTTTGATGAAACCTTTGCTCCCGTAGCTAGACTTGAGGCGATTAGACTATTATTAGCATATGCATGCTCTAAGGACTTCAAACTATATCAAATGGATGTAAAAAGTGCTTTTCTAAATGGGTATATTAATGAGGAGGTGTATGTAGAACAACCTCCTGGTTTTGAAAATCATCAATACCCTAATCATGTGTATAAACTGAACAAAGCACTTTATGGATTAAAACAAGCACCTAGAGCATGGTATGAGAGACTTAGTAAATTCCTATTAGAACATGAATTCTCTAGGGGAAATGTAGATACAACATTATTTCTGAAAAAGCAAAATAAGGATATGTTATTAGTACAGATTTATGTTGATGATATCATTTTCGGTGCTACTAACAATCGCCTCTGCGAGGAATTTGCAGATTTGATGCAGAATGAGTTTGAGATGAGCATGATGGGAGAGCTGAACTACTTCCTCGGGCTTCAAATCAAACAATCTGAAGGAGGCATCTTCATCAATCAAGCCAAATATATCAAGGAGATGCTCAAGAAGTTTGATATGGAGGGAAACAAATCAATCAGCACCCCCATGAGCTCATCGTGCAAGTTAGACCAAGATGAATCAGGTAAATCTGTAGATCAAAAACTTTATAGAGGTATGATAGGTTCTTTACTGTATCTTACTGCAAGTAGACCTGATATTATGTTTAGTGTGTGCATGTGTGCTAGATATCAGGCTAATCCTAAAGAATCACACCTAGCTGCAGTTAAAAGAATCTTTAAATACTTAATAGGAACTAAGAACATAGGGCTGTGGTACTCTAAAGAATCTAGCCTAAACTTAATAGGGTACACAGACTCAGACTTCGCTGGATGTAAGCTGGATAGAAAAAGTACCAGCGGGTCTTGTCAATTCCTAGGAGAAAACCTTATCTCATGGTTTAGCAAGAAACAAAACTCGGTTGCATTATCCACTGCTGAAGCAGAATATGTGGCAGCCGGGAGTTGTTGTGCTCAAATCTTATGGATTAAACAACAATTAGAAGATTATGGCATTAAGCAAGATAAAATCCCCATTAATTGTGATAACACAAGTGCCATAAATCTAACTAAAAATCCAATTCAACACTCAAGAACTAAACACATTGAGATAAGACATCACTTCATAAGAGATCATGTATTGAATGGTGATGTGTCACTCCAATTTGTGTGTACTGATAATCAATTAGCAGACATTTTTACAAAACCCCTAAGTGAAGAGAGGTTTAGTGTGCTTAGGAGGGGATTAGGAGTGATTGATCCATCCTAGTGGGAGTTTCCACTAGATTAATTGATTTTGATGATTAGAATGTGGTTAAAATAGAGTTTCTATTTAATGATCATCAAATCAGATCCCAATTAGGTGTTTTTCCCTCATTTGGCACGGTTATAGCATGATTTTTAAGTGCATGCCAAGGTTAGAGACGACTCGAGTAAGTTTCAGAGCCGGCTCCTAAGGGGGAGTCGACTCGCGCATTTGCGGGAGTCGACTCGCAAAGATGGCAGCAGAGGGGGAGTCGACTCGCACATTGTCGGGAGTCGACTCAAGGTCTACAGGCGCATAAGGTCTACAGGCGCATAAGGAGAGTCGACTCGCGCATATTCTGGAGTCGACTCGAGGTCGAGTCGACTCGCGACTCAGGGGAGTCGACTCGCAGTCGGGATCCGACTTTTTAACCCTAGGTTTGTCGTTTCGCAAACACTTTTCCTCAAGCCGCCACTGTTCAAAAAGCCCTAGAGCCGACTCCTAGGTCATCCCCGATCGTCTCCAAGCCCTTTTCCCGTCGATTCTTCGCCGGACATTGAGTTTCCGTCCGTTCCTAGGTCATTTCCGGTCCGTCCCGAGCTTCCTCTGTCGGTCCTTCACCGTCCTCTAGGTATTTTTCTTCCCATTTAGGTCAAGATGCCTCGTAAGACCGTCGTTAGGAAGAGGTCCCGTCCCGAGGCCGGTCCCGAGCGGCGCTCCAAGGCGCGGCACGATCCCGCGAGGCAACCACCTCCGGCTCGTTCCCCGCCTAGGGCAGTTCCCGCAAGGCCGTTGGCCGGGAAGGCAGTCACCTCCGGGAGGTATGTCAACTTCGACTATCTCTCCCGGGAAGGGTTCACCATAGGCGACAGGCTTAGAGCCCAGGGCCTAGAGTACTTCCTCACCTTGGACCTCCCCACATATCCAGGCCTTGTTCAGGAGTTCTATAGTACCGTCCATCGGGGAGATGGAGGTATCGAGGGCACGGTAGTAGGTGTCCCATTACGTGTCACGGAGGATCTCATTGCCCATATCCTCCACCTTCCTTTAGTAGGGGTAGCTCCTGCACATCCTGAGGATAGGGTTGTGGCCCTTACGGCCGTCCTAGGGCATCCACCTCAGTCCCCCATAGATGAGGTATCTGCTAGCTCACTTCCTATTGAAGTGAGAATCCTTTTGAGCATTCTGTCCAGGTCCATCTTCCCTAAGATAGGGAGATTTGATTTTGTGAATGAGAGGGACTTAGCTATTATGTCTTATATCCTTCAGGACACCCCGATCAACTTCCCAAAGCTCATTTATAGGTATATGTGTGAGCCCCTAGATAGACCTAGGCTCTCACTCCCATACGGGATGATATTCACTCTTCTCTTTAGGCAGTACGAGATTCCCATTCCTGAGAGGGAACCCTTTCGTGCCTTGCGATGGACTGATCGCTTGTGTACGGGGACCATGCATAGGATGGGATTTCGGAAGAGAGAAGGGATCTGGGTTAGGAAGTCCACTCTCACTGCTCAGACCACCAGACCTTCTCCCAGTCCTGAGCCCGATTCTGACTATCCAGACCATCCAGACCTTCCATCCACTCCTCCTGCTCCTACCACCTTTGCCGGACCTTCCTCCTCGGCTCCACCATCTATGGAGGTCCGTATTGATCCAGAGCAGCTCCGGGAGCTGCGGCAGGAGATCGTCCGAGATCTGAGGGACGATCTGCTTCGGGAGCTCCGAGGTGCGGTGCCTGCTCCCACTCCTGCACCCGTATCCTCTCAGTTGGTCCCTTCCTTGACAGCCGTGACTGACATGACGGCTCATGTACGGGAAGAGATCTACAATATCCGGAGTTTGGTCCAGGCCCAGTTCCAAAGCATGAATGAGGTCACGAGCACCACTCGACAGATGCGAGAGGACATAGGTCGTGACATGCACACCACCACCGAGGGGGCCGAGCGCTTGTCGAATGTACTCATCGACAAGCTGGACGCACTACAGACATCGGTGACTGGGCTTCAGGCGTCGGTGACAGAGCTCTCCACTACACATAGCAGAGCCACTACGTCTATTATCGCGCAGCTTGGCCATGTTACAGATGCAGTCACCCTCCTCATGGAGCAGAACCGATTGAGAGGAGGAGCACCATCCTCGAGAGGAGGAGATGCATCCTCGAGAGGGGGAGCTTCATCCTCGAGGAGGACATAGATGTGTTTGAGTTGTGTTTTTTGTCTTGTTTTGCTTTACTTATCGTATGCTCAAATGTATTCACATTCATATCAATACAATGAGTAGACATTTTATCTTCAATTATGTGCCATTTGATGATTGGTTGTGCCATTGCTTGTGTGTGATTACCTCCTTTTTGATATGATGACAAAAAGGGGGAGAAATATGTATAAAATATGTAAAAGGGGAGAAATATGAAAAAAAATATGTAAAAGAAATTAATGGAAATAAATAAAAAGATAAACTCTTAAAAATACACACAAATTTGTTCTAAGTGGATTCGGTACCTCGAGGCTCATTATCTCTCTTTTGGGGCTCCTAATGGAGTAATCTCCAGAATCTATTCAAGGGATATTCGGAGATTAGCTGAATCCTACTCAAGAACAAATTGACAGATTTTTCCTCTAAAAACCAAAATTTCAGTTCAAATACTTCAAAGCATTAAAAGAAAATTCAGAGAATCAAAACATAGTTGAATGCATATGTTGAGGGGGAGAATCTGAATTTTAATCAAGCTAAATCATTAATGACATATAAGCCAAACATTTGAGTGCATAATATGAAGGCTTATATAATTCCAAATGAAAGGGGGAGCTTTAACTCCGAAATTTGATGTTTCACTCCTTTCAAACTTGGATAAATTAAATTATCAGACATTTGAATTCATTTATGGATTTTACTTCATTGTTTTATGAGCAATTCATTTTACATATACTCAAAGTTTTGTCATCATCAAAAAGGGGGAGATTGTGGAGTGATTGATTAAAACCCCGTTTGATTTTGATGAGCTCAAAGCATTTGAGTATATCTTGTGATTACTAATGAATTCAATTGAGTGTTTCAGTGAAAATCCTGTCCAAGTGTCTCTAGATTTGGTTCATAGTATTTTGGAGAAGTTAAGAAGTCTGCATGAACCAATGTCTGAGACTCGAGTCGACTCCCGAGTATCACGAGTCGACTCCAAGCGTATCAAGTTCACTGGCACGAGCTCGAGTCGACTCCTGATCAATACGAGTCGACTCCGACTGAGAACAGACAGAAGGACAGAAAGCTTCAACTCAGAAACTGTCAACGAGTCGACTCCCGAAGTGTGCGAGTCGACTCCAATGTTCAACAAGTCGACTCCAGGGTAGTAAGAGTCGACTCCAAGAGGAACACACAGAAAAGTCAGAGAGCAGTTTTCGGGTCTGAGATTCGAGTCGACTCCAGTGGAGCGCGAGTCGACTCCGATAGTTGGCAGGTCGACTCCAGAGAAAGCAAGAGTCGACTCTCAGCGGTACACAAAGAAAAAGTCAGAGAGCATTTTATTGACTCTGAGATTCGAGTCGACTCCCGCAGTACGCGAGTCGACTCCGAGACTGAGCGACCATCAACAGACAGAAGACCATGTTACTGCCTCTGAGATTCGAGTCGACTCACAGACAGCTCGAGTCGACTCCGAGACAAGCTTCACGTCAAAAGGCAGAAGACCAACTTTCGGAAACTGAGAGCCGAGTCGACTCCAAGGAAGTTCGAGTCGACTCCAAGACTGGATGAGCCAAAAGACAGAGAACGGGAGTTCGGGCTCTGAGATTCGAGTCGACTCCCAGGACAGTCGAGTCGACTCGAGTGGACAAAGTTCAAATTTGAATCCACGGACTTCAGTGGATGAGCCGACTCCAAAGTTGCCAGGTCAGCTCCAGAAGTTGGCGAGTCGACTCCAGGTCAAGACGAGTCGACTCCCAGTCAAGACGGCAACTTTAATTCAAATTTGGAAAAGTTGCCGAGTCGACTCCGGAAAAGCTTGAGTCGACTCCCGCTACAGCCGAGTCGACTCCTGATCGCGCGAGTCAACTCCAACCCACCAACGGTCACATTGTCAGGCTGCGCAGAGTGTGCAGAACGGGCAGAAAAAGCAGTGTAACGGCTAGTTTCCGTGGGGGTTGGCTTAAATAGCCACAGAAGACTGTAGCAAGGGAGAGAACACACTTTCCACTCCAAGCATTCAAGCTTTCAAGCTCTCCAAGTGCTCTTCAACGAGAAAAAGGGAAGATCTGCATTTACTGCTCCAACAACATCTTCCCAGCATTAAAAGCTTTCTCCTCCTGCATTCAAGTCGACCACTCTTTCAAGAGGAGACCGGAGTTCCAGAAGCCATTTCTCTACTTCAGCTTAAAAGCGTTTGAGGGCTTCTAAACTCCTCTTTGCTTATATCGTTCTATATCTGCTTTTTGAGAAGCTATTTTCTGTTTTTCTTCTATCTCTTGTATTTACTTGATTCAATCGGGGGATTGAATCAAGGGGATTAAGGTTGGTTGGTGAGCCAAGTTAAAACCAACGTGTGTAAGGATTTGATTGTGAGCCCGGGAAAACAATCGGGGTTGGTTCTAGTCGGTGAGCCTGGGAAAACCGACCGAGTTCGTTGTGAGCTCGTAAAACAACAAGTTTGGTTGTGAGCTTGCAAAACAACCGACTGTAATCCAAGGGGGTTATAGTGAAATTCCCAAGTGAGACTTGGGGAGTGGACGTAGGAGCAAGGGTTAGCTCCGAACCACTATAAAACTTTGTGTTTGTAGTGCATTGTCTCTCATCTTCTTCTCCGCACATTACTCACAGCATTAGCTTTAATTAAATAAATTGCTATAGTTTTTAATTAATCATCCACAAAGTTTTAATTAGTCAAATTAATTTAAAAACCCAATTCACCCCCCCCCCCTCTTGGGTTGTCTATCTGGGCAACAATAACTCTGAAATTTATTTTTACTGTTCAAACTGACGATTTTAATTCATAATCTGTCTTTAGAAATCGATCCCTACTCTGCATCCAATTTCAATTGCAAAGTTTTCCTTCTTCTCTTTGTTTATTTTCAATTAGAAAACATTCAACATCCCCGACGTAATGTTTTTCTTTTGATATTCAAAAATCGATTTTGAATCCGAGTGAATGTTCTAACTTTTATGCAACTCCAATCGCCTCCCTGTGGATCGACCTCTTACAACCACTATTCTTCGAGTAGAACAGGTAAGAGTAGAATTAAATTCAACCTTGTCCGTCGGTTCTAACAACGATCTGTCTAGCATATTTTTAGTTAAACAGGAATCGGACGAACAAAATTTTGGCGCCGTTGCCGGGGAGGCAAATCGAGAAGCAAGAACGATCACGAAGATCAAATCAAACTTTGGATGCCCGGAGTGAACGTACTCCGGTAGTAAGTTTTTATTTTTATTTTTATTAATTTTCCTTATTTTGATAATTTCTAGTTAATAATTTCGTAGTTATTAAATTCTGAAATTTGAAATTCGAAATTTAAAATTCAAAAAAAAAATTAAAATAAAAAAAAAATTTCAAAAATTCAAAAAAAATTTTAAAATTCAAAATTTGAATTCTGAGATTCGAAATTTGAAGTTTAAAAAGAAAAAAAAATTTAATTAAATCAAAAATATATATAAAAAAAATTAAAAAAAATAAAAATAAAAAAAAATTTATTGATTGCTCATTTAATCAATACAACCTAATGACATTGCATAAACTTTAAAAAAATATTGATTATTTGCTGCATTTAGTATTAAGCATTTGCATAAAGTAATTAAGGGCAAAACCCATTAAAAAGATAAGGTCGGGAAGTCATTACCTGTCCTTAGCCCAAAAATCACCACCTTGCATACTTATCCTAAGCCAAATTAAATTAAAATCAAATTAGACGTTGTTAGATGTATGCCCTAGAAGCCAATCTGGCTGACACATTATTAATTCTAGGGACATAATTTTGTACTTGACTATTTATTATTGAATAAATAAAAGACATCTTTTCATTCATATTGTTCATGTGTCTATGAATCGTCCAAGGAATTAATAAGATGATGATACATATTCTCAAGAGTTGAGAATTTGAGTCATGTATCATTGGTGATTAATTTCTAAACGCTCCTGATCAATGAATCATTACGAGGACGGTGATCGATCCGATCAGTGCACAGATCACTTTCCTTCTGGATGGACGAGACTTGAGTCCACAGTGTAGGGACACTGAAGTGATAGTGCAGGTGCTTGTTAGAGAACAAGGGTACTGAGCGTGACCAAGACAAGAAGTCACTTGGAGTCTATCCACTCGTCAGTGACTTGCTTGATGTTGTAGTAGTGTGACTGGTCCTTTGACCTGCGGTGCTTCGGCTACTCACAGTGAGGTTATTGTAGTTTGACTGCACACATACATGGTCTCTAGCCATATGGGTCCATGCAGTGTAGATTGGCTGCAGTAAGTTCACTGTAGGAGTAGGGTATGCACCTATAAGGAATCTATCGACCTTGATAGGAGAGGAGTGATCCTATATGATTTGTTAGACTGAGTTCTAAGACCTTGGCCAGGGCAGTGATATAAAGTGGAAAAAGAGTTTTCCACTATCGAACTCAAGTCAAATAAATCTTGACATATGACAGACGATGGGGTTTGACGAGTTGTCCATGACCTCCGTCCTGTAGGGATCCACGATAGTAGGATTGTATCACACGTTAACTGCACCTAGAGGTTCATCATTCCATTCTGCTGGGTAGCCACTACATGCTGCTAGGTGTCACTGGTGGATGGTGGGACTCATAGGGATTATCTTGATGATCGATAAACCCTAATGAGTTGAGTTGGAATCGTTCCAACCCATTGAAAGAAGTTTTCAATGATATTGAGATAGAGATCACAATATATCTCACTACCAGTCAGAATAGAACCTATGGGGTCACACACACTAGAAGTATTGACCGATCCGATGGTTGAAATCGTGATTAAGAATCACAAGCAATCAATTTGATTGATAAAGAAGTTGAAGAAGGAACAAAGGGAATTAATCAATTGGACTTAAACACAAATCCTACTTCGGGTAGGATTCCTAGAGTCCTAATTGGATTAGGACTGGGAATCCTAGTTGGAGTAGGACTGGGATTCCTACTTGGAATAGGATTCCTACAATCCTAATGAGATTAGGAATTTTGAATTAAAATAGGATTTCTACTTGGAGTAGGATTCCTAGAAATCCTAATTGGATTAGGACTTCGGATTCAAATAGAGTCCTAATTGGATTAGGACTAAAATTAAATAAATCCTAATTGGATTAGGATTCCTTAAGTCTAAATTAATTAATAATCTAATGAATCAACATGACTCCTAATTGGATTAGGATTGAAGAGTTCAATTGAGTCATGGTTCATTCAAGTCCTAATTGGATTAGGACTAGCATAGATTGAACCCAATTTGGCTAATCCTAATCGGATTGGGATTAAACCATAAGAGAGGCACCCAATCCTCTTTAGAAGAGGATTAGGGCATCACAAGAAGGAGGGATCACGCCCCTCCTCCTCTGCTTGTGTGCGGCATGAAGAGAGGGGCCGGCGCCCCCCCTTCTCTCTTTGGAAATTCATCTAGGGCTCCTACTTTGGAGGAGCCCTTGATGGCTATAAAGGAACCATGAGGCCGGCGCCCTAGAGCATTGAAAAACCTCTCTTCCTCCAAGCCGTGGCCCTCTCCTTTCCTTGGTGTTTTCAGCCGCCAGCAGCAAGAAGAGAGAAAGGCATTGCCGGCTCATCCTTCTTCTCTTGTTTTGGGCTCCAACGCAAGCAAGGAAGAGAAGGCTGCTAGGGGTTCTTGTTCTTCTTCATCATCCCTCCTTCTTCTTCCTCCTCTCAAGCACTTTCAAGAGTTGAAAGAAAGAGAGGAGATCAGCCATCAAAGGAAGTCTCTGCAAGGGAGCTAGCACCCCGGGGAGACAAGGAAACATTGATCGGTCCTCTACTTCGTGTGGATACCCGTAGAGGCCGGACGTTTGAACGGCTTCAAGCGAACCTTCTTCCAAAACCACGAATTCAGATTTGCGGTGATCATCTACCCGCGCAAGGTGAAGATCTGATCTTCCTAATAGTTATAAAAGTTTTAATTCTTACCTAATTACGAAAGGTCTCGAAACAACGTTCATGCGATGAACGTCGATCCCGCACATGCCTCTTCCGCTGCCATCTGATTTAATTTTTGAAATATCAGCGGCATGGGCGGGTTCCCAACAGTGGTATCAGAGCCTAGGCTTCGTAGATTAAGGTAAGAATTAATTATCTAAAGGCTTATTAGATCTGAAAATTGAATGATCATGCATGCTGAAAAATTCTGCATGCAGTTTTTTCAGGGGTGCTGATTTTTTGCATGCTGATTTTTATGTGATAAAAAGATGATTCTAATTGCATTGTTAATGGGATTACAAAGTTTAGAATCATGATTAGCATGATCAGCGACCTATGTCATGATATAATCAGTTAGTTTTCAGATCTGAAAATTATAATTGTTGCATACGGTGATGATCATAGGATTCAAACCCTTTTGGTATCAAATGTAATGACCTGCGATGTGATCTGCGATGTCATGTAATTTTTCAGATGCTTGCATGCATCTTATATGATGTTTTGAGAGGCCTGCGTGCCTCCTAAAAGGAGATGTAAATTATTTTTATTTTTATTTTACATCTGGTTGTATTTCTGTGATGTGATGTACATCAACGATCAAGTTGAAGCAAAGGCATGAGATGAAAGGTGATCTAAGCGGTTGATGGCGATGGGATCAAGAGTTGATCAAGGATCGAATCAAGGAGGC
This sequence comes from Phoenix dactylifera, assembly GCF_009389715.1. NCBI lineage: Eukaryota > Viridiplantae > Streptophyta > Magnoliopsida > Arecales > Arecaceae > Phoenix > Phoenix dactylifera. Next base: position 37,436 of record NW_024069321.1, read on the forward strand.
TTGGAACCAATTCAAGAGTTGAAGAACACTTGATCGATTGATGTGCATGTGCTTGTAATACGACCTAATTAGAATCCATGATCATCACCTATTTAAAGTTTAACTTTATTTGATGCTGCGATTATAACTGCCTGTGATGTACCGTTTGCATGTGATGTGAATGCGAGTCGGGTAGATAGGTTTACATGTGATGTAGCAAACCTAATTGAGACCTAAATCAAAACCTCCTCAATCAAGTCGAGAGTGAACCGACATGAGCAAGTCATATTAGATTAATTGATCTAATTGGTGTCTAGGAAAGCATGAAAGGTGGTTACTTAATTAGGACCTTACTCTCTGAGTAAGGGGAGCCTCCCACCTGCTTACCTGGCCAATTGTTCGATTACCTCTTATGAAGGGCTCAAGTTGCAAACACTAAGACCTGATTAACCAATATTAAGTCAATAGGTCTTCCACTGTAGTAGAGCTGCTAAGGCCTTTCTGATGTTGATTTGTCTCTGCTGGACACAGTGGTCAAGTTGCATCGGGGGGCTGGACCTCTCTATAGACATGAGATGTTGTAGGGTAAAGGTGGGGTTGGGCACCAATAACTGTTAGGTGAGGACCCAATGACGACTTTATTCCTACGGTTATACGGTGGGTCTGACTTAACTAAGAAATGGGACCAATAACTATTAGGTGAGGTCTTCATGGCTTAGAGACCAAGTTACACTGCAACATGCTTGAGAAGCATTGTACAAGAGTTGTACACTCATCCATCTATGTGTCACCAATAACTGTTAGGTGAGGTGGCATGTAAATCGGTGGGACCGCAGTACCCACTAGAAACCCTAGTCGTGTGGAATTTCCGTTTTCGTACCAGGGGAGTGTAAGGAATTCGAGAAAATAGTGGGAGTTACATTTGTTCTAAAAGACCTTAGAACAGATTAGGATCAAGTACAAAAGTCTAACTAGAATCTTTACTCTCTGCAGATACAATGTCGGCTTCAAACCCTTTGACCCGTATTCTTGAGACCAACCGACTGACCGAAACCAATTACAAAGACTGGCTTAGAAATCTCAAAATTATTTTGGACTGTGAGAAAATAGGCTACATACTCGATTCAGATATCCCCACACTACCAACACGTCCTACTGATGTTCAGCGTGAGATGCATAAAAAGTGGTTGGATGATGACATTAGAGTAAAATGCTATATGATGGCATCCATGTCTAATGAACTCCAATGCCAGCATGAAAATATAAAGACTGCTAGGGACATACTGGCACACCTGCAAGAGTTGTATGGTGAGCAGAGTCGCACAGCTCGTTTTGAAGTGTCCAAAAGGCTTTTCAAAGCGAAGATGCGCGAGGGGCAGTCTGTCCATGATCACGGTCTGACCATGATCAAGGACCTAGAGGAGCTTGAGAAGCTCGGTATGGACATGCACAAGGAATTACAAGTGGATTTGATCCTACAGTCACCTCCTGATTCATTTGGTCAGTTTATAGTAAACTACCACATGAATAAGATTGAATGCACTAAGACTGAACTCATAAACATGTTGGTAACTGCTGAGGGAGCCTTGAAAGGTTCAAGGGGCAATGTCCTTGCTGCTTGAGTTGACTTCTGGTTCCAAGAGAAAGTCTACTTGGAAGAAAAAGAAGCCTGCTAAGAAGCAGAAGAAAGACAAGAAGCCAAAGAAGGAAGTTCAAAAGAAAAGGGCTAACGACAAAGAAAAATGTTTCCACTGCAATGTCGAAGGCCACTGGAAGAGAAACTGTCCTTCATACCTCGAGAGCCTGAAGAACAAGAAAGGTGACACACCTTCAGAAGGTATAGACTTGCTCATAATTGAAACTAATTTAACGGTTTCTTCTACTTCTAGTTGGGTTATAGATTCTGGTTCTAGTGCTCATCTGTGCACTACCATGCAGGGTCTAAAGAAAAGTAGAAGGCTGGCGGAAGGTGCGGTAACCCTTAGGGTTGGCAACGGGGCAAAAGTTGCTGCTGTGGCTGTGGGCACCTACCATCTGCGACTACCGTCTGGATTTAGTTTAATACTTAGAGACTGCTATTATGTACCTGTTGCTAGCAGAAATTTGATTTCTGTTTCATGTCTAGCACAGGAAGGTCATGTTTTTACATTTGACAAAGACTGCTGTTCTATTTATTTAAGAAATAAAATAGTCGCACGTGGTTTTATGATTGACAGTCTCTATCATTTACGTATGGATGTATCTGTGAATGTTACCGAGCAAGAAGTGAATGCCAAAGGATCCAAAAGATCCAGAGATGAGATAAACCAAAGATATTTGTGGCACCTCAGACTTGGCCATATTGGAGAAGACAGAATGAACAAAATGGATAAAGATGGGCTTCTCGGCTCATTGACTTCCAAGTCATATCCAACTTGCGAGTCCTGTCTTCAAGGAAAAATGGCTAGACTGCCCTTTGTAGGACATGGGGAGAGGACCACTGAAATACTTACCCTAATACATACAGATGTATGTGGCCCATTCGATGTGCTAGCCAGGGGACGTTATTCTTACTTCATTACCTTTACCGATGATTATTCACGGTATGGGTATGTGTATCTTATGAGACACAAGTCTGAGTCTTTTGAAAAGTTCAAAGAGTTCAAGAATGAAGTAGAAAAACAAACTGGAAAACCTCTTAAGGCTCTTCGATCAGATCGAGGAGGAGAATACCTTAGTGGGGAATTCCGGGACTATCTCAAAGAAAACGGCATAGTCTCACAATGGACACCTCCGGGTATACCTCAACTCAACGGGGTGTCAGAGAGGAGGAATCAGACCCTGTTGGACATGGTCAGGTCCATGATGAGCTTCACTAATTTACCTATGTTCCTTTGGGGAGATGCCTTACTCACAGCGATTTATTTATTGAATAGAGTTCCCTCTAAATCCGTTCCTACCACACCGTATGAGATATGGCATGGTAAGAAACCAAGTCTGGGTCATCTCAAGATTTGGGGATGTCCGGCTCACGTCAAGAGACTACAGGCGGACAAGTTAGAGGGCTAGGACCATAAGTGCTCGTTTTATAGGATATCCTAAAGAGTCATTAGGATACAATTTTTACGTCTCAGAGGATCACAATGTGTTTGTGAGCCGTCATGCCATCTTTCTTGGAAAATCAGTTTATCCTTGATAGAGGCAGTGGGAGGAAAATTGAGCTTGAAGAGAAAGTCTCTGAAAAGCAACGAGTCATGGATCCTGTTGTGGTATGGGTTTCCAGTTTAGTCCCACATCGGCTAATCAGTGGAACCCCATCCCACAACACAGCCCCTCAGTGGTAAGGTCTGTGCGTGGCCGGGACCCTTCCTCTAGCGCCATCTGATGTGGGGTCGGAACCCCGACACCAGCCCCCACACCGGCCGAGCAGGGAAAGCATCTGCGTCCCTCCCGAGGTATTGTCCGCTTTGGGATTGCAGCTTCGGTCTGCGGGAGGTCGCCCAGGGAGTCGCCCAGGGCCGGAGCCAATGACAGTCCCAATGACAGTCTCGAGCCCTGAAGGCGCGGGGGTCCGCGGAGGTTGCCCCTACCCTCACGGTTTTGTCCTATAAAAGGCGCCTCGTCTGAACGAGAGAGTGCTGGAGCAGCTCAGCTCGGCAGAGCGATATGGTATTGTCCGCTTTGGGAACCGTGGGCGCTTTGGCTCACACGGTGCGGACCCACCTGCAGGCGCGTGGCTGCTGACAGGTGTCCCTCACGTTTTGTCCCCCGTAGGGCGCCTCGTCTGAACGAGAGAGTGCTGGAGCAGCTCAGCTCGGCAGAGCGATATGGTATTGTCCGCTTTGGAACCGTGGGCGCTTTGGCTCACACGGTGGCGGACCCACCTGCAGGCGCGTGGCTGCTGGACAGGTGTCCCTCACGGTTTTGTCCCCCTAGGGGCGCCTCGTCAGGAAAGGTTTTAGGTGGTCCGCCACCGTGTGAGCCAAAGCGCCCACGGTTCCCAAAGCGGACAATACCATATCGCTCTGCCGAGCTGAGCTGCTCCAGCACTCTCTCGTTCAGACGAGGCGCCTTTTATAGGACAAAACCGTGAGGTAGGGGGCAACCTCCGCGGACCCCGCGCCGTCAGGCTCGGGACTGTCATTGGGACTGTCATTGGGCTCCGGCCCTGGGCACCTCCCTGGGCGACCTCCCGCAGACCCGAAGCGGCAATCCCAGAGCGGACAATACCTCGGGAGGACGCAGATGCTTTCCCTGCTCAGCCGGTGTGGGGCTGGTGTCGGGGTTCCGACCCCACATCAGATGGCGCTAGAGGAAGGACCCCGGCCACGCACAGACCTTCCCATTGAGGGGCTGTGTTGTGGATGGGGTTCCCAGTTTAGTCCCACATCGGCTAATCAGCGGAAAGGTCTGTGCCTTATAATGAGGAGGCCTAAAATCTTTCCTCACGAGGCCCCCTACGGGGACAAAACCGTGAGGGACACCTGTCCAGCAGCCACGCGCCTGCAGGTGGGTCCGCCACCGTGTGAGCCAAAGCGCCCACGTTCCCAAAGCGGACAATACCATATCGCTCTACCGAGCTGAGCTGCTCCAGCACTCTCTCGTTCAGACGAGGCGCCTTTTATAGGACAAAACCGTGAGGGTAGGGGGCAACCTCCGCGGACCCCCGCGCCGTCAGGCTCGGGACTGTCATTGGGACTGTCATTGGGCTCCGGCCCTGGCGACCTCCCGCAGACCCGAAGCGGCAATCCCAGAGCGGACAATACCTCGGGAGGACGCAGATGCTTTCCCTGCTCGGCCGTGTGGGGGCTGGTGTCGGGTTCCGACCCCACATCAGATCCTATTGAACCCATTCATACAGAGCCAGTACACGATGTCCCTCGACCACCTCGTAGATCTAGTAGGGTCTCCCATCCTCCCGATAGATACTTAGGTATACTAGAAGAGGATACCGAGAAATGTTCTAGTGGGAGATAGGGATCACATACAGGATCCCAAAACCTACAACGAGGCGAATCTGATATCGATTCCGAAAAATGCTGGAAGCTATGAAGTCAGAGTTAGACTCATGCATTCCAACCAGTCTGGACCTTAGTAGACCCACCAGAAGTTATTGTACCTATTGGATGCAAATGGATCTACAAGAGAAGATAGTTCGGATGGAGAGGTAGAGACCTATAGCAAGGCTGTGGCAAAAGGGTATAGTCAGCGCGAGGCATTGACTATCAGGAGACCTTTTCACCTGTAGCCATGCTAAAATCCATCCGAACATTGCTTGCCATTGCAGCATTTCATGATTATGAAATCTGGCAGATGGATGTGAAAACTGCTTTCCTGAATGGATATCTTGATGAAGATATCTATATGGAACAGCCTTTGGTTTCACTTCCAGTGATGGAGATCACAAGGTCTGCAAGCTGCAAAGGTCCATCTATGGACTAAAGCAAGCATCTCGGAGTTGGAACACTCGTTTTGATGAGGCAATCAAAACGTTTGATTTCATCAAAACGAAGAGGAAAACTAAAAGTAAAAGTTAAGGATACGCATTTTGATTTTACATTTGATGAACTTTATGATGCGTTTAATGAATTAATGATTGAATATAAGGATATAAATGTTAAAAACAGAAAACTAAAAGTAACTAACCAAACTTATATTCATAAGCATGATTCATAGTTAAGGATAAAGATGCTCTTATTAAAGAAAATATAGAACTTAAAACAAGCAACCAACTGTTAACTCAAAAGGCTAACACCTTAACTAAAGATAATGAAAAATTAACTAAGGAATTTTCAGAACTTAAAAAATATAAACAAACCTTAGATAAGGATCTTACTAAAGAACTTAATGATCTAAAACAGAAAATCAAACACTAACTAAAGAACTTAAAAATACAACACCTTTAGTTGAAAAATTTACGTATAGTTCTGAAAAGTTAAACATGATACTTAACAATCAACGAGCCGTATTTAATAAAGCGGGTTTAGGTATAAACCAAAAAATAAACAAAAAATTCTTAGTAACTTCTTTGTCAAAGCTGGAGAAATAAAACTAAGAAAATAACCTGTTTTTTGTGGAAATATAGGACATAAGGCAAATGCATGTGACTATAGGAAAGAAAAACTAAAGAAAATTAAAAGGGTATGGGTTCCAAAAGGAACCAACTTGACTAACCATGAAGGACCCAAGAAAAACTTAGGTACCTAAGATGACATGATTTGCTTGTGTAGGAGTGTCTTGCAGCCAAGGTCAACAAAAATGCTGGTATTTGGATAGTGGCTGCTCAAGGCACATGACGGGTGATAAAGACCAATTTTTCACCCTTGAAGCTAAGAAGGGAGGTGCTGTGACTTTTGGAGACAACAACCAAGGTCACATCATTGGTATTGGTAAAGTTCAAATCACCCCTTCTACTTTTATAGATAATGTTAGATATGTTGATGGTCTTAAGCATAACTTGTTAAGCATTAGTCAATTATGTGATAAAGGATATGATGTTATGTTTAAACCATCACTATATTATAACAAACTAATGATAATAGTTTAGTTTTTAAAGGGATTAGACGTGGAAATGTATATGTTGTAGACCTAGAAGATCTTGCAAAACATAACCAATATCTAGTTGTAAATGAAACTAAAGATAATGATGCTAGTTGGTTATGGCACCGTAAGTAGGTCATGCAAGCATGGACACAATAACTAAATTAGTTAAAAGAGATTCCGTGATAGGTTTGCCAAAATTAAAATTTGAAAAGAACAAAATTGTGAAGCATGTCAATTTGGCAAACAATCTAGGAACTCATTTAAATATAAAATGTGTCTCTACCTCTAGCCTCTAGAATTATTACACATGGATATTTGGTCCAACTAGAACAACAAGCCTAGGTGGAAATAAATATGGTCTAGTTATAGTAGATGATTACTCTAGGTACACATGGGTCATGTTCTAGCACATAAGGATCAAGCATTTTCTATGTTTAAAAAGTTCATAAGGAAGTAACAAATGCTAGAGAGTCTTCAGTCATAGCCATTAGAAGTGACCATGGTACCGAATTCGAAAATCAATTATTTGACGAATTTTGTAGTAAAAAGGGATAACCCATAATTTTCTGCACCTAGGACACCACAACAAAATGGAGTTGTGGAAAGGAAAATAGAACACTCTAAGAAATGGCTAGAACTATGTTATGTGAAAGTAACCTCCCTAAGTACTTTTGGGGAGAAGCCATTAATACTTCTTGCCATATATTAAATAGAGTTCTATTAAGACCCATTATAAAGAAAACACCTTATGAACTGTGGAAAAACAGAAAACCAAAAGTTAACTATTTTCATGTTTTTGGATGTAGGTGTTTTGTACATAATAATGGAAAGATAATCTAGGAAATTTGATCCTAAATCTGATGAAGGAATATTCTTAGGTTATTCTACAACTAGTAAGCCTATAGAGTCTTTAATAAAAGAACCAGTTATAGTTTATAGAATTTAAGTTTTTAGAAGAATCTATACATGTTGTTTTGATGACTCTAGTGACATCTCTCTAGTAAGAAGTTAATTTTGATGATGATATTGAAATACTTGAAGAAAAGATAGATGAGATGGGATTACAAGATGATAATCAAAAGTTGATTGAAGGAGAATCATCAAGCCAAGAGCCTATTGTGGATCATGGGCTAACTAAAGCTTGGAGGTATGCTCACGGGCATCCTAAGGAACTAATTCTAGATGATCCATCTCAACCGGTTAGGACTAGAGCATCCTTAGAATTTGAATAACCATCTAGCTTTTGTTTCACACTTTGAGCCCAAACATATAGAAGAAGCCGAAAATGATGTAAATTGGATAAATGCAATGCAAGAAGAACTAAACCAATTTACTAGAAACAAAGTGTGGGATCTAGTAGAGAGACCTTCTGAATATCCAATTATAGGTACAAAATGGATATATAAAAATAAACTAGATGAAAATGGAATTGTTATAAGGAATAAGGCTAGACTAGTAGCAAAGGGTTATAATCAAGAAGAAGGCATAGATTTTGATGAAACCTTTGCTCCCGTAGCTAGACTTGAGGCGATTAGACTATTATTAGCATATGCATGCTCTAAGGACTTCAAACTATTCAAATGGATGTAAAAAGTGCTTTTTAAATGGGTATATTAATGAGGAGGTGTATGTAGAACAACCTCCTGGTTTTGAAAATCATCAATACCCTAATCATGTGTATAAACTGAACAAAGCACTTTATGGATTAAAACAAGCACCTAGAGCATGGTATGAGAGACTTAGTAAATTCCTATTAGAACATGAATTCTCTAGGGAAATGTAGATACAACATTATTTCTGAAAAAGCAAAATAAGGATATGTTATTAGTACAGATTTATGTTGATGATATCATTTTCGGTGCTACTAACAATCGCCTCTGCGAGGAATTTGCTGATTTGATGCAGAGTGAGTTTGAGATGAGCATGATGGGAGAGCTGAACTACTTCCTCGGGCTTCAAATCAAACAATCTGAAGGAGGCATCTTCATCAATCAAGCAAAATATATCAAGGAGATGCTCAAGAAGTTTGATATGGAGGGAAACAAGTCAATCAGCACCCCCATGAGCTCATCATGCAAGTTAGACCAAGATGAATCAGGTAAATCTGTAGATCAAAAACTTTATAGAGGTATGATATCTTTACTGTATCTTACTGCAAGTAGACCTGATATTATGTTTAGTGTGTGCATGTGTGCTAGATATCAGGCTAATCCTAAAGAATCACACCTAGCTGCAGTTAAGAGAATTTTAAATACTTAATAGGAACTAAGAACATAGGGCTGTGGTACTCTAAAGAATCTAGCCTAAACTTAATAGGGTACACAGATTCAGACTTCGCTGGATGTAAGCTTGATAGAAAAAGTACCAGCGGGTCTTGTCAATTTCTAGGAGAAAACCTAATCTCATGGTTTAGCAAGAAACAAAACTCGGTTGCATTATCCACTGCAGAAGCTGAATATGTTGCAGCCGGGAGTTGTTGTGCTCAAATCTTATGGATTAAACAACAATTAGAAGATTATGGCATTAAACAAGATAAAATTCCCATTAATTGTGATAACACAAGTGCCATAAATCTAACTAAAAATCCAATTCAACACTCAAGAACTAAACACATTGAGATAAGACATCACTTCATAAGAGATCATGTATTGAATGGTGATGTGTCACTCCAATTTGTTGTACTGATAATCAATTAGCAGATATTTTTACAAAACCCCTAAGTGAAGAGAGGTTTAGTGTGCTTAGGAGGGGATTAGGAGTGATTGATCCATCCTAGTGGGAGTTTCACTAGATTAATTGATTTTGATGATTAGAATGTGGTTAAAATAGAGTTTCTTTCAATGATCATCAAATCAGATCCTTAATTAGGTGATTTTCCCTCATTTGGCACGATTATAGCATGATTTTTAGGTGCGTGCCAAGGTTAGAGACGACTCGAGTAAGTTTCAGAGCCGGCTCCTAAGGGGGAGTCGACTCGCGCATTGCGGGAGTCGACTCGCAAAGATGGCAGCTGAGGGGGAGTCGACTCGCACTGTCGGGAGTCGACTCGAAGTCTACACGCATACAGGCGCATAAGGAGAGTCGACTCGCGCATATTCTGGAGTCGACTCGAGGTCGAGTCGACTCGCGACTCAGGGGAGTCGACTCGCAGTCGGGATCCGACTTTTTAACCCTAGGTTTGTCGTTTCGCAAACACTTTTCTCAAGCCGCCACTGTTCAAAAGCCCTAGAGCCGACTCCTAGGTCGTCCCCGATCGTCTCCAAGCCTTTTCCGTCGATTCTTCGCCGGACATTGAGTTTCCGTCCGTTCCTAGGTCATTTCCGGTCCGTCCCGAGCTTCCTCGTCGGTCCTTCACCGTCCTCTAGGTTTTTCTTCCCGTTTAGGTCAAGATGCCTCGTAAGACCGTCGTTAGGAAGAGGTCCCGTCCCGAGGCCGGTCCCGAGCGGCGCTCCAAGGCGCGGCACGATCCCGCGAGGCAACCACCTCCGGCTCGTTCCCCGCCTAGGGCGGTTCCGAGGCCGTTGGCCGGGAAGGCCGTCACCTCCGGGAGGTATGTCGATTTCGACTATCTCTCCCGGGAAGGGTTCACCATAGGTGATAGGCTTAGAGCCCAGGGCCTAGAGTACTTCCTCACCTTGGACCTTCCCACTATCCTGGCCTGTTCAAGAGTTTTACAGTACCGTCCATCGGGGAGATGGAGGTATCGAGGGCACGGTAGTAGGTGTCCCTTGCGTGTCACGGAGGATCTCATTGCCCACATCCTCCACCTTCCATTAGTAGGGGTGGCTCCCGCACACCCTGAGGATAGAGTTGAGGCCCTTACGGTCGTCTTAGGGCATCCACCTCAGTCCCCCTAGACGAGGTATCTGCTAGCTCACTTCCTATTGAAGTGAGAATCCTTTTGCATTCTGTCCAGGTCCATCTTCCCTAAGACAGGGAGATTTGATTTTGTAAATGAGAGGGACTAGCTATTATGTCTTATATCCTTCAGGACACCCCGATCAACTTCCCAAAGCTCATTATAGGTATATGTGTGAGCCCCTAGATAGACCTAGGCTCTCCTCCCATACGGATGATTATTCACTCTTCTTTTAGGAGTACGAGATTCCCATTCCTGAGAGGGAACCCTCTCGTGCCTTGCGATGGACTGATCGCTTGTGTACGGGGACCATGCACAGGATGGGTTTCGGAAAGAGAAGGGATCTGGGTTAGGAAGTCTACTCTCACTGCTCAGACCACCAGACCTTCACCCAGTCCTGAGCCCGATTCTACCCAGACCTTCCAGACCATCCAGACCTTCCATCCACTCCTCCTGCTCCTACCACCTGCCGGACCTTCCTCCTCGGCTCCACCATCTATGGAGGTCCGGATTGATCCTGAGCAGCTCCGGGAGCTGCGGCAGGAGATCGTCGAGATCTGAGGGATGAGCTGCTTCGGGAGCTCCGAGGTGCGGTGCCTGCTCCCACTCCTGCACCCGTATCTTCTCAGTTGGTCCCTTCCTTGACAGCCGTGACTGACATGACGGCTCATGTACGGGAAGAGATCTACAATATCCGGAGTTTGGTCCAGGCCCAGTTCCACAGCATGAGTGAGGTCACGAGCCACTCGACAGATGCGAGAGGAGATAGGTCGTGACATGCACACCACCACCGAGGGGGCCGAGCGCTTGTCGAATGTACTCATCGACAAGCTGGACGCACTTCAGACATCGGTGACTGGGCTTCAGGCGTCGGTGACAGAGCTCTCCACTACACATAGCAGAGCCACCACGTCTATTATCACGCAGCTTGGCCATGTACAGATGCAGTCACCCTCCTCATGGAGCAGAGCCGATTGAGAGGAGGAGCACATCCTCGAGAGGAGGAGATGCATCCTCGAGAGGGGAGCTTCATCCTCGAGGAGGACATAGATGTGTTTGAGTTGTGTTTTGTCTTGTTTTGCTTTACTTATTGTATTGCTCAAATGTATTCACATTCATATCAATACAATGAGTAGACATTTTATCTTCAATTATGTGCCATTTGATGATTGGTTTGTGCCATTGTGTGTGATTACCTCCTTTTTGTATGATGACAAAAAGGGGGAGAAATATGTATAAAATATGTAAAAGGGGAGAAATATGAAAAAAATATGTAAAAGAAATCAATGGAAATAAATAAAAAGATAAACTCTTAAAACACACACAAATTTGTTCTAAGTGGATTCGGTACCTCGAGGCTCATTATCTCTCTTTTGGGGCTCCTAATGGAGTAATCTCCAGAATCTATTCAAGGGATATTCGGAGATTAGCTGAATCCTACTCAAGAACAAATTGACAGATTTTCCCTCTAAAAAAAAATTCAGTTCAAAAACTTCAAAGCATTAAAAGGAAATTCAGAGAATCAAAACATAGTTGAATGCATATGTTGAGGGGGAGAATCTGAATTTTAATCAAGCTAAATCATTAATGACATATAAGCCAAACAATTGATTGCATAATATGAAGGCTTATATAATTCCAAATGAAAGGGGGAGCTTTAACTCCGAAATTTAATGTTTCACTCCTTTCAAACTTGGATAAATTAAATTATCAGACATTTGAATTCATTTATGGATTTTACTTCATTTTTTTTGAGCAATTCATTTTACATATACTCAAAGTTTTGTCATCATCAAAAAGGGGGAGATTGTGGAGTGATTGATTAAAACCCCATTTGATTTTGATGAGCTCAAAGCATTTGAGTATATCTTGTGATTACTAATGAATTCAATTGAGTGTTTCAGTGAAAATCCTGTCCAAGTGTCTCTAGACTTGGTTCATAGTATTTTGGATAAGTTAAGAAGTCTGCATGAACCAATGTCTGAGACTCGAGTCGACTCCCGAGTATCACGAGTCGACTCCAAGCGTATCAAGTTCACTGGCACGAGCTCGAGTCGACTCCAGATAGTACGAGTCGACTCCGACTGAGAACAGAAGAAGAACAGAAAGCTTCACTCAGAACCTGTCAACGAGTCGACTCCTGAAGTGCGCGAGTCGACTCCAATGTTCACGAGTCGACTCCAGGGTAGTAAGAGTCGACTCCAAGAGTCACAAGAAAAGTCAGAGAGCAGTTTTCGGGTCTGAGATTCGAGTCGACTCCAGTGGAACGCGAGTCGACTCCGATGGTTGGCAGGTCGACTCCAAGAAAGCAAGAGTCGACTCTCAGCGGAACACAAAGAAAAAGTCAGAGAGCATTTTTGGACTCTGAGATTCGAGTCGACTCCCGCAGTACGCGAGTCGACTCCGAGACTGAGCGACCATCAACAGACAGAAGACCATGTTACTGCCTCTGAGATTCGAGTCGACTCACAGACAGCTCGAGTCGACTCCAAGACAAGCTTCACGTCAAAAGGCAGAAGACCAACTTTCGGAAACTGAGAGCCGAGTCGACTCCAAGGAAGTTCGAGTCGACTCCAAGACTGGATGAGCCAAAAGACAGAGAATCGGGAGTTCGGGCTCTGAGATTCGAGTCGACTCCCAGGACAGTCGAGTCGACTCGAGTGGACAAAATTCAAATTGGATCCACGGACTTCAGTGGATGAGCCGACTCCAAAATTGCCAGGTCAGCTCCAGAAGTTGGCGAGTCGACTCCAGGTCAAGACGAGTCGACTCCCAGTCAAGACGGCAACTTTAATTCAAATTTGGAACAGTTGCCGAGTCGACTCCGGAAAAGCTTGAGTCGACTCCCGCTACAGCCGAGTCGACTCCTGATCGCGCGAGTCGACTCCAACCCACCAACGGTCATATTGTCAGGCTGCGCAGAGTGTGCAGAACGGCAGAAAAAGCAGTGTAACGGCTAGTTTCCGTGGGGGTTGGCTTAAATAGCCACAGAGGACTGTAGCAAGGAGAGAACACATTCCACTCCAAGCATTCAAGCTTTCAAGCTCTCCAAGTGCTCTTCAACGAAAAAGGGAAGATCTGCATTTACTGCTCCAACAACATCTTCCCAGCAATTAAAGCTTCCTCCTCCTGCATTCAAGTCGACCACTCTTTCAAGAGGAGACCGGAGTTCAGAAGCCATTCCTCTACTTCAGCTTAAAAGCGTTTGAGGGCTTCTAACTCCTTTGTTATATTGTTTAATCTGCTTTTTGAGAAGCTATTTTCTGTTTTCTTCTATCTTGTATTTACTTGATTCAATCGGGGATTGAATCAAGGGGATTAAGGTTGGTTGGTGAGCCAAGTTAAAACCAACGTGTGTAAGGGTTTGATTGTGAGCCCGGAAAACAATCGGGGTTGGTTCTAGTCGGTGAGCCTGGGAAAACCGACCGAGTTCGTTGTGAGCTCGTAAAACAACAAGTTTGGTTGTGAGCTTGCAAAACAACCGGCTGTAATCCAAGGGGGTTATAGTGAAATTCCCAAGTGAGACTTGGGGAGTGGACGTAGGAGCAAGGGTTAGCTCCGAACCACTATAAAACTTTGTGTTTGTAGTGCATTGTCTCTCATCTTCTTCCCCGCACATTACTCACAGCACTTAGCTTAATTAAATAACTTGCTATAGTTTTTAATTAATCATCCACAAAGTTTTAATTATCAAATTATTTAAAAACCCAATTCACCCCCCCCCTCTTGGGTTGTCTATCTGGGCAACAATAACTCTGAAATTTATTTTTACTGTTCAAACTGACGATTTTAATTCATAATCTGTCTTTAGAAATCGATCCCTACTCTGCATCCAATTTCAATTGCAAAGTTTTCCTTCTTCTCTTTGTTTATTTTCAATTAGAAAACATTCAACATCCCCGACGTAATGTTTTTCTTTTGATATTCAAAAATCGATTTTGAATCCGAGTGAATGTTCTAACTTTTATGCAACTCCAATCGCCTCCCTGTGGATCGACCTCTTACAACCACTATTCTTCGAGTAGAACAGGTAAGAGTAGAATTAAATTCAACCTTGTCCGTCGTTCTAACAACGATCTGTCTAGCATATTTTTAGTTAAACAGGAATCGGACGAACAAAATTTTGGCGCCGTTGCCGGGGAGGCAAATCGAGAAGCAAGAACGATCACGAAGATCAAATCAAACTTTGGATGCCCGGAGTGAACGTACTCCGGTAGTAAGTTTTTATTTTTATTTTTATTAATTTTCCTTATTTTGATAATTTCTAGTTAATAATTTCGTAGTTATTAAATTCTGAAATTTGAAATTCGAAATTTAAAATTCAAAAAAAAAAATTAAAATAAAAAAAAAATTTCAAAAATTCAAAAAAAATTTTAAAATTCAAAATTTGAATTCTGAGATTCGAAATTTGAAGTTTAAAAAAAAAAAAATAATTTAAATAAAAATATAATCAATAAAAAAAATTAAAAAAA
>NW_024069322.1:0-52183 GCF_009389715.1 Phoenix dactylifera
CATGCAGTGTAGATTGGCTGCAGTAAGTTCACTGTAGGAGTAGGGTATGCACCTATAAGGAATCTATCGACCTTGATAGATAAGGAGAGATCCTATGTGATTTATAAGACTGAGTTCGTAAGACCTCGGCCGGGGCAGTATGCACAGTGGAGAAAGAGTTTTTCACTATCGAACTCGAGTCGAATAAATCTTTGACATATGACAGACGATGGGTTTGACGAGTTGTCCATGACCTCCGTCCCTGTAGGGATCCACACGATAGTAGGACTGTATCACATGTTAACTGCACCTAGGAGGTTCATCATTCCATTCTGCTGGGTAGCCACTACATGCTGCTAGGTGTCACTGAGTGGATGGTGGGACTTATAGAGATTATCTTGATGATCCGATAAACCCCAATGAGTTTGAGTTGGAATCGTTCCAACCCATTGAAAGGAGTTTTTCAATGATATAGTGATAGAGATCACAAATATCTCACTACCAGTCAGAATAGAACCTATGGGTCACACACACTAGAAGTATTGACCGATCGATGGTTGAAATCGTGATTAGGAATCACAAGAAATCAATTTGATTGATAAAAGGTTGAAGAAGGAAAAAGGAATTAATTAATTGGACTTGAAACAAGAATCCTACTTCGGGTAGGATACCTAGAGTTCTAAATTGATTAGGACTGGAATTCCTACTTGGAATAGGATTCCTCAATCCTAATGAGATTAGGAATTTTGAATCTAAATCGGATTCCTACTTGGAGTAGGATTCTAGGAATCCTAATTGGATTAGGACTTCGGATTCAAATCTAATCCTAATTGGATTAGAACTAAATACATCCTAATATGGATAGGGTTTCTTAAGTCACAATTAATTATTAATCTACATGAATCAATAAGACTCCTAATTGGATTAGGATTGAAGAGTTCAATTGAGTCAAAATTGATTCAAGTTCTAATTGGATTAGAACTTACCTAGATTGGATCCATTGGGTTCACCCTTGGGGCTAAAACCTAATAGGATTAGGGCTTGACCACATTAGGGCAATGCAAACCCTAATGTGGACTAGGGTTTACCAAGAGGGAGGGGCGCAAGCCCCTCCCCCTTGATCCATTGGTGCGGCACAGAGAGGGGGCCGGCGCCCCCTCTTTGGGAAAGATGTCTAGGGCTCCTACTTAGTAGGAACCCTAGATGGCTATAAAAGGAGGTGTGAGGCCGGCGCCCTAAGCATAGAAGAACTCCTCCTTCTCCTTGCCGTGAGCCTCCCTCTCCTCTCTTCTTGTGATCAGCCGCAAGCAAGGAAGACCAAGGGCCAAAGGTTGGCGGCATCCTCTTCCTCCCTTCTTCCTTCCAACGCAGGGGAAAAGAAAGAAGGCTGCGTGGGGATTCTTCTTCTTCCTCTTCTTCAACCTTCTTCTTCCTCCTCTCAAGCACTTTCAAGAGTTGAAAGAAAGAGAAGAGATCAGCCATCAAAGGAGTCTTTGCAAGGGAGCTAGCACCCCGGGAAGACAAGAAAGCTTTGATCGGTTCTCTACTTCGTGTGGATACCCGTAGAGGCCGGGACGTTTGAACGGCTTCAAGCGAAACCCTCTCCCATAACCATGAATTCCAGATTCGCGGTGATCGTCTACCCGCGCAAGGTAAAGATTTGATCTTTCCCTATTGTTTTAAAAGCTTTAATTCTTACCTAATTACGAAAGGTCTCGAAACAAGCGTTCATTGCGATGAACGTCGAACCCGTGCATGCCGATTCCGCTGCCATCTGAAAAATTTTTGAAATATCAGCGCAATGGGCGGGTTCCCAACAGTGGTATCAGAGCCTAGGCTTCGTTAGATTAAGGTAAGAATTAAATAACTAAAGGCTTATTAGATCTGAAAATTGATTTATCATGCATGCTGAAAAATTCTGCATGCAAATTTTTCAGGGGGTGCTGATTTTTTTTTACATGCTGATTTTTATGTGATAAAAGATGATTCTAATTGCATTGTTAATGGGATTACAAAAGTTTAGAATTCATGATTAGCATGATCAGCGACCTATGTCATGATATAATCAGTTAAGTTTCAGATCTGAAAATTATAATTGTAGCATACGGTGATGATCATAGGATTCAACCCCTTTTGGTATCAAATGTAATTGACCTGCGATGTGATCTGCGATGTCATGTAATTTTTCAGATGCTTGCATGCATCTTATTTGATGTTTTGAGAGGCCTGCGTGCCTCCTAAAAGGAGATGTAAATTATTTTTATTTTATTTTACATCTGGTTGTATTTCTGTGATGTGATGTACATCAACGATCAAGTTGAAGCAAAGGCATGAGATGAAAGGTGATCCAAGCGGTTGATGGCGATGGGATCAAGGGTTGATCAAGGATCGAATCAAGGAGGCTTGGAACCAATTCAAGAGTTGAAGACCACTTGATCAATTGATGTGCATGTGCTTGTAATACGACCTAATTAGAATCCATGATCATCACCTAGTTAAAGTTTAGCTTTAATTATTGCCGCGATTATAACTGCCTGCAATGCGCCGTTTGCATGTGATGTGAATGAGAGTCGGGTAGATAGGTCTACATGTGATGTAGCAAACCCAATTGAGACCTAAATCAAAACCTCCTCAATCAAGTCGAGAGTGAACCGACATGAGCAAGTCATATTAGATTAATTGATCTAATTGGTGTCTAGGAAAGCATGAAAGGTGGTTACTTAATTAGGACCTTACTCTCTGAGTAAGGGGAGCCTCCCACCTGCTTACCTGGCCAATTGTTCGATTACCTCTTATGAAAGGCTCAAGTTGCAAACACTAAGACCTGATTAACCAATATTAAGTCAATAGGTCTTCCACTGTAGTAGAGCTGCTAAGGCCTTTCTGATGTTGACTTGTCTCGGCTGGATACAGTGGTCAAGTTGCATTGGGGGGCTGGACCTCTCTATAGACATGAGATGTTGTAGGGTAAAGGTGGGGTTGGGCACCAATAACTGTTAGGTGAGGACCCAATGACGACTTTATTCCTACGGTTATACAGTGGGTCTGACTTAACTAAGAAATGGGACCAATAACTGTTAGGTGAGGTCTTCATGGCTTAGAGACCAAGTTGCACTGCAACATGCTTGAGAAGCATTGTACAAGAGTTGTACACTCATCCATCTATGTGTCACCAATAACTGTTAGGTGAGGTGGCATGTAAATTGGTGGGACCGCAGTACCCACTAGAAACCCTAGTCGTGTGGGATTTCCGTTTTCCTACCAGGGGAGTGTGAGGAATTCGAGAAAATAGTGGGAGTCACATTTGTTCTAAAAGACCTTAGGACAGATTAGGATCAAGTACAAAAGTCTAACTAGAATCTTTACTCTCTGCAGATACAATGTCGGCTTCAAACCCTTTGACCCGTATTCTTGAGACCAACCGACTGACCGGAACCAATTACAAGGACTGGCTTAAAAATCTCAAAATAGTTTTGGACTGTGAGAAGATAGGTTATATACTCGATTCAGGTATCCCCACATTACCAGCACGTCCCACTGATGTTCAGCGTGAGATGCATAAAAAGTGGTTGGACGATGACATTAGAGTAAAATGCTATATGATGGCATCTATGTCTAATGAACTCCAATGCCAGCATGAAAATATAAAGACTGCTAGGGACATACTGGCACACCTACAAGAGTTGTATGGTGAGCAGAGTCGCACAGCTCGTTTTGAAGTGTCCAAGAGGCTTTTCAAAGCGAAGATGCGCGAAGGGCAGTCTGTTCATGATCACGGTCTGACCATGATCAAGGACCTAGAGGAGCTTGAGAAGCTCGGTATGGACATGCACAAGGAATTGCAAGTGGATTTGATCCTACAGTCACTTCCTGATTCATTTGGTCAGTTTATAGTAAACTACCACATGAATAAGATTGAATGCACTAAGACTGAACTAATCAACATGTTGGTAACTGCTGAGGGAGCCTTGAAAGGTTCAAGGGGCAATGTCCTCGCTGCTGAGTTGACTTCTGGTTCCAAGAGAAAGTCTACTTAGAAGAAAAAGAAGCCTGCAAAGAAGCAGAAGAAAGACAAGAAGCCAAAGAAGGAAGTTCAAAAGAAAAGGGCTAACGACAAAGGAAAATGTTTCCACTGCAATGTCGAAGGCCACTGGAAGAGAAACTGTCCTTCATACCTCGAGAGCCTGAAGAACAAGAAAGGTGACACACCTTCAGAAGATATAGACTTGCTCATTATTGAAACTAATCTAACGGTTTCTTCTACTTCTAGTTGGGTTATAGATTCTGGTTCTAGTGCTCATTTGTGCACTACCATGCAGGGTCTAAAGGAAAGTAGAAGGCTGGCGGAAGGTGCGGTAACCCTTCGGGTTGGCAACGGGGCAAAAGTTGCAGCTGTGGCTGTGGGCACCTACCATCTGCGACTACCGTCTGGATTTAGTTTAATACTTAGAGACTGCTATTATGTACCTGTTGCTAGCAGAAATTTGATTTCTGTTTCATGTCTAGCACAGGAAGGTCATGTTTTTACATTTGACAAAGACTGCTGTTCTATTTATTTGAGAAATAAAATAGTCGCACGTGGTTTTATGATTGACAGTCTCTACCATTTACATATGGATGTATCTGTGAATGTTACCGAGCAATATGTGAGTGCCAAAGGATCCAAAAGATCCAGAGATGAGATAAACCAAAGATATTTGTGGCACCTCAGACTTGGCCATATTGGAGAAGATAGAATGAACAAAATGGATAAAGATGGGCTCTTAGGCTCATTGACTTCCGAGTCATATCCAGTTTGCGAGTCCTGTCTTCAAGGAAAGATGGCTAGACTACCCTTTGTAGGATATGGGGAGAGGACCACTGAAATACTTACCCTAGTACATACAGATGTATGTGGCCCATTCGATGTGCTAGCCAGGGGACGTTATTCTTACTTCATTACCTTTACCGATGATTATTCACGGTATGGGTATGTGTATCTTATGAGACACAAGTCTGAATCCTTTGAAAAGTTCAAAGAGTTCAAGAATGAAGTAGAAAAACAAACTGGAAAACCTCTTAAGGCTCTTCGATCAGATCTAGGGGGAGAATACCTTAGTGGAGAATTCCGGGACTATCTCAAAGAAAACGGCATAGTCTCACAATGGACACCTCCGGGTACACCTCAACTCAACGGAGTGTCAGAGAGGAGAAATCGGACCCTATTGGATATGGTCAGGTCCATGATGAGCTTCACTGATTTACCTATGTTCCTTTGGGGAGATGCCTTACTCACAGCGATTTATTTATTGAATAGAGTTCCCTCTAAATCCGTTCCTACCACACCGTATGAGATATGGCATGGTAAGAAACCAAGTCTGGGTCATCTCAAGATTTGGGGATGTCCGGCCCACGTCAAGCAACTACAGGCGAACAAGTTAGAGGCTAGGACCATAAGTGCTCGTTTTATAGGATATCCTAAAGAGTCATTAGGATACAATTTTTACGTCTCAGAGGATCACAATGTGTTTGTGAGCCGTCATGCCATCTTCTTGGAAAATCAGTTTATCCTTGATAGAGGCAGTGGGAGGAAAATTGAGCTTGAAGAGAAAGTCTCTGAAAAGCAACGAGTCATGGATCCTATAGAACCTATTCATAAGGAGCCAGTACACGATGTCCCTCAACCACCTCGTAGATCTAGTAGGGTCTCCCATCCTCCCGATAGATACTTAGGTATACTAGAAGAGGATACAGAGGAAATGTTCCTAGTGGGGATAGGGATCACATACAGGATCCCAAAACCTACAACGAGACGATATCTGATATCGATTCCGAGAAATGGCTGGAAGCTATGAAGTCAGAGATAGACTCCATGCATTCCAACCAAGTCTGGACCTTAGTAGATCCACCAGAAGGTATTGTACCTATTGGATGCAAATGGATCTACAAAAGGAAGATAGGTTCGGATGGAGAGGTAGAGACCTATAAGGCAAGGCTTGTGGCGAAAGGGTATAGTCAGCGCGAAGGCATTGACTATCAGGAGACCTTTTCACCTGTAGCCATGCTAAAATCCATCCGAACATTGCTTGCCATTGCAGCATTTCATGATTATGAAATCTGGCAGATGGATGTGAAAACTGCTTTCCTGAATGGATATCTTGATGAAGATATCTATATGGAACAGCCTTTGGGTTTTACTTCCAGTGATGGAGATCACAAGGTCTGCAAGCTGCAAAGGTCCATCTATGGACTAAAGCAAGCATCTCGGAGTTGGAACACTCGTTTCGATGATACAATCAAAACGTTTGATTTCATCAAAAACGAGGAGGAACCATGTGTTTATAAAAGGGTTAGTGGGAGTGCTGTCGTTTTTCTCGTACTGTACGTAGATGACATTCTCCTGATTGGGAATGATATTCCCATGCTAACCTCGGTCAAGGTCTGGTTGTCAAAAGAATTCTCCATGAAAGACCTTGGGGAAGCATCCTATATTTTGGGAATAAAGGTCTATAGAGATAGATCTAAAAGGATGCTTGGCCTGTCACAGAAAATGTACATAGAGGAGGTGCTGAAGAGGTTCAGCATGGAAAACTCCAAGAGGGGTCTTTTACCCCTAAGGCATGGAATTCATCTCTCCAAGAAGATGTGCCCCAACACACCTGAGGAGATTCAACGCATGAGCAAGATTCCTTATGCATCGGCAATAGGAAGCCTCATGTATGCCATGCTATGTACACGACCTGATATAGCTCTTGCTGTGAGTGTCACAAGCAGATATCAGTCGAATCCAGGTGAAGAACACTGGACAGCTGTGAAGAATATTCTTAAGTACTTGAGAAGAACTAAAGATTTATTCTTAGTTTTTGGAGGATCATCAGAGTTAAAGGTAGAAGGGTACACAGATTCAGACTTCATGACTGATGTCGATGACAGGAAGTCAACATCTGGATACGTGTTCTTGTGCAATGGTGGTACGGTGAATTGGAAGAGTTCTAAACAACCGATCATTGCTGATTCGACTATGGAAGCCGAATACATCGCCGCCTCTGAAGCTGCTAAGGAAGGCTTCTGATTCAAGAAATTCATTGCAGAGCTGGATGTGATGACATCAGATGCCATAACACTCTACTGCGATAACAATGGCGCCATAGCCCTTGTTAAGGAGCCAAGGTCTCATCAGAAGTCTAAGCATATAGAGCGGCGCTTTCACCTCATACGCGACTATGTGGAGAAGAAATATGTAGAGGTGCAGAGAGTAGACTCCGCGGATAACGTGGCAGACCCTTTCACTAAGCAGCTGAGTCAGCAAAAGATTGAAGCCCACCTTGAGAAGATGGGCCTAAGATATATGACCAATTGGCTTTAGTGCAAGTGGGAGATTGTTAGATGTATGCCCTAGAAGCCAATTTGGCTGACACATTGTTGATTCTAGGGACATAATTTTGTACTTGACTATTTATTATTGAATAAATAAAAGGCATCTTTTTCATTCATATTGTTTATGTGTCTATGAATCGTCCAAGAAATTAATAAGATGATGATACATATTCTCAAGAGTTGAGAATTTGAGCCATGTATCATTGGTGATTAATTTCTAAATGCTCCTGATCAAAGGATCATCACGAGGACGGTGATCGATCCGATCAGTGCACAGATCACTCTCCTTCTGGATGGACGAGACTTGAGTCCACAGTGTAGGGACACTGAAGTGATAGTGCAGGTGCTTGTTAGAGAACAAGGGTACTGAGCGTGACCAATACAAGAAGTCACTTGGATGTCTATCCACTCGTCAGTGACTTGCTTGATGTTGCAGTAGTGTGACTGGTCCTTTGACCTGCAGTGCTTCGGCTACTCACAGTGAGGTTATTGTAGTTTGACTGCACACATACATGGTCTCTAGCCATATGGGTCCATGCAGTGTAGATTGGCTGCAGTAAGTTCACTGTAGGAGTAGGGTATGCACCTATATGGAATCTATCGACCTTGATAGATAAGGAGAGATCCTATGTGATTTATAAGACTGAGTTCGTAAGACCTCGGCCGGGGCAGTATGCACAGTGGAGAAAGAGTTTTTCACTATCGAACTCGAGTCGAATAAATCTTGACATATGACAGACGATGGGTTTGACGAGTTGTCCATGACCTCCGTCCTGTAGGGATCCACGATAGTAGGACTGTATCACATGTTAACTGCACCTAGAGGTTCATCATTCCATTCTGCTGGGTAGCCACTACATGCTGCTAGGTGTCACTGGTGGATGGTGGGACTCATAGGGATTAT
Source organism: Phoenix dactylifera (assembly GCF_009389715.1). Lineage (NCBI taxonomy): Eukaryota > Viridiplantae > Streptophyta > Magnoliopsida > Arecales > Arecaceae > Phoenix > Phoenix dactylifera. The sequence continues at coordinate 8,240 of NW_024069322.1, forward strand.
CTTGATGATCGATAAACCCCAATGAGTTGAGTTGGAATCGTTCCAACCCATTGAAAGGAGTTTTCAATGATATAGTGATAGAGATCACAATATATCTCACTACCAGTCAGAATAGAACCTATGGGGTCACACACACTAGAAGTATTGACCGATCCGATGGTTGAAATCGTGATTAGGAATCACAAGAAATCAATTTGATTGATAAAAGGTTGAAGAAGGAAAAAGGAATTAATTAATTGGACTTGAAACAAGAATCCTACTTCGGGTAGGATACCTAGAGTTCTAATTGGATTTAGGACTGGGATTCCTACTTGGAATAGGATTCCTCAATCCTAATGAGATTAGGAATTTTGAATCTAAATCGGATTCCTACTTGGAGTAGGATTCCTAGGAATCCTAATTGGATTAGGACTTCGGATTCAAATCTAATCCTAATTGGATTAGAACTAAATACATCCTAATATGGATTAGGGTTTCTTAAGTCACAATTAATTATTAATCTAATGAATCAATAAGACTCCTAATTGGATTAGGATTGAAGAGTTCAATTGAGTCAAAATTGATTCAAGTTCTAATTGGATTAGGACTTACCTAGATTGGATCCATTGGTTCACCCTTGGGCTAAACCTAATAGGATTAGGGCTTGACCACATTAGGGCAATGCAAACCCTAATGTGGACTAGGGTTTACCAAGAGGGAGGGGCGCAAGCCCCTCCCCCTTGATCCATTGGTGCGGCACAAGAGAGGGGGCCGGTGCCCCCTCTTTGGAAAGATGTCTAGGGCTCCTACTTAGTAGGAACCCTAGATGGCTATAAAAGGAGGTGTGAGGCCGGCGCCCTAAGCATAGAAGAACTCCTCCTTCTCCTTGCCGTGAGCCTCCCTCTCCTCTCTTCTTGTGATCAGCCGCAAGCAAGGAAGACCAAGGCCAAAGGTTGGCGGCATCCTCTTCCTCCCTTCTTCCTTCCAACGCAGGGAAAAGAAAGAAGGCTGCGTGGGGATTCTTCTTCTTCCTCTTCTTCAACCTTCTTCTTCCTCCTCTCAAGCACTTTCAAGAGTTGAAAGAAAGAGAAGAGATCAGCCATCAAAGGAGTCTTTGCAAGGGAGCTAGCACCCCGGGAAGACAAGAAAGCTTTGATCGGTTCTCTACTTCGTGTGGATACCCGTAGAGGCCGGACGTTTGAACGGCTTCAAGCGAACCCTCTCCCATAACCACGAATTCAGATTCGCGGTGATCGTCTACCCGCGCAAGGTGAAGATTTGATCTTCCTATTGTTTTAAAAGCTTTAATTCTTACCTAATTACGAAAGGTCTCGAAACAAGCGTTCATGCGATGAACGTCGAACCCGTGCATGCCGATTCCGCTGCCATCTGAAAAATTTTTGAAATATCAGCGGCATGGGCGGGTTCCCAACACTAAAGTGGACGAACAATGACAATAAGGTTAGGTGCTGCACAATGGCATCCATGTCCAATGAATTACAATGCCAGCATGAGAACCTGAAGATTGCCAAGAACATATTAAATCACCTGCAAGAGTTGTATGGCGATCAGAGTCGCGCAGCATGTTTTGAAGTGTCCCAGAGGCTCTTCAAGGCAAAGATGCGCGATGGACAGTCTGTCCATGATCATGGTTTGACCATGATAAAGGACTTAGAGAAGCTTGAGAAGCTCGGCATGACCATGAACAAGGAATTGCAAACGGATTTGATCCCACAATCCCTTCTAGCTTCATATGAACAAATTTATAGTAAATTACCATATGAACAAGATTGTATGCACCAAAACAGAATTGTTAAAAAAAAAAATTGGTAACTACCTTAGGGACGTTGAAGAGTTCAAGGGGCATCGTTCTCACTGTTGAGTTGGTTTCTACTTCCAAGAGAGAGTCTATTTGAAAAAAAAAAAAAGCCTGCGAAGAAACAGAAGACCGAGAAAATGCCAAATAAGGAAGTTCCAAGAAAAAGGCCAATTGCAAGAAAAAATGTTTCCATTGCATCATGGATGGCCATTTGGAAGAGGAACTGTCCTACATACATGGGAAGCATAAAGAACATAAAGGGTGACAGACCTTCAGAAGGTATGTCAGATATGCTCAGGATACTTAGAAACTGTTACCTGTTGCTAGCAGAAATTTGATTTCTGTATCTTAGCACAGAAAGATCTTTATAAGACTACTATTCCATTTATTTGAGAAATAAATTAGTTCAATGTAGTTTTATGATTGACAGTCTCTATCACATACATATGGATGTATCTGTGAATATATCTGAGCAAACAGTGAATACCATAGGATCTAAAAGATCCAGAAATGAGATAAATCTAAAGTATTTATGGCACCTCAGGCTTGGCCATATAGGAGAAGAAAGAATAAACAAATTGGAGAAACATGAGCTTTTAGGCTCATTGACTTTCGAGTCATATTCGATTTGTGGATTCTGCCTTCAAGGAAAGATGGCCAAGTTATCCTTTGTAGGACACAGGGAGGTCCACTGAAATACTTATCCTAGTACACACTGATGTGTGTGGCCCATTCGATGTGCAGGCTAGGGGTTATAATTTTTTTTACTTCATTTACCGATGATTACTCACGATATGGATATGTGTATGATACACAAATCTGAAACTTTTGAAAGGTTCAAAGAGTTTAAATATGAAGTAGAAAAACAAACAGAAAAACTCATTAAGGTTCTTCGATCAGATCGAAGAGGTGAATACCTTAGTGGAGAGTTCCGTGCTTATCTCAAAGAGAATGGTATAGTTTTATAATGGACTCCTCCTGGTACACCTCAGTTCAACGGAGTGTCGGAGAGGAGGAATCGGACTCTATTGGATATGGTCCGATCCATGATGAGCTTCACTGATTTACCCTTGTTTCTTTAGATAGATGCCCTATTTTCAGCTATTTACTTATTGAATAGAATTCCCTCTAAAGACCGTTCCTACCACACCATATGAGATATGACATGGTAAGAAGCCGAGTCTTGCTCATCTCAAGATTTGGGGATGTCCAGCCCACGTCAAGCGACAACAGGCGGACAAGTTAGAGAATAGGACAATTAATGCTCATTTTATTGGATATCCTGAAAGAGTTATTAGGATACGATTTTTACGTCCCAAAGGATCACAAAGTGTTTGTGAGATGCCATGCTATCTTCATGAAAATAGTTTATCCTTGATAGAGGCAGTGGGAGGAAAAATGAGCTCTAAGAAAAAAGTCTCTAAAGAGCAACGAGCCATTGTGCCTATAGAACCTATTCATATTAAGCCAGTACACGTAGTACCTCCTCCACCTAGTAAATCTAGTAGGATCTCCCGTCCGCCTGAAAGGTATTTAGGTATGCTTACAGAGGATGTAGAGGAAGTATTCCTCATGGGAGATAGGGATCAAGGTAAGGATCCCAATACCTACAACGAGGCAATGTTAGACATTGATTCCGGGAGATGGCTGGAAGCGATGAAGTCAGTGAATGGACTCCATGCATTCCAGCCAAATCTGGATCTTAGTGGATCCACCAGAAGGTATAGTACCTATTGGGTGTAAATGGATCTACAAGAGAATATTAAGTTTGGATGGCTAGGTAGAGACCTATAAAGCAAGGCTAGTGGCGAAAAGTTATAGTCAGTGCGAAGGCACTGATTATAAGGATACTTTTCACCTGTAGCATTGCAAAAGTCCATTCGAATATTGCTTGCTGTTGCAGCATATCATGATACGATGATGGTGATCACAAGGTCTGTAAGCTGCAAAGGTTCATCTATGGACAAAAACAAGTATCTCGGAGTTGGAACACTCGTTTCAACGATATAATCAAATCGTTTGATTTCATCAAGAACGAAGAGGAACCATGTGTCTATAAGAAAGTTAGTGGGAGGACTATTGCATTCTTTGTATTGTACGTGGATGATATCCTTCAAATTGGGCAATGATATTTTCATGCTAACTTAGGTCAAGTTTTGGTTGTGTAAGGAATTCTCCATGATTGACCTTGGAAAAGCATCCTATATTTTAAATTAAGGTCTATAAAGATAGATCTAAGAGGATGCTTGTCCTATCACAGCATATGTACATAGAGGGAGTGCTGAAGAGGTTCGGCATGAAAAACCTCTAAAAGGGGATTATTACCCCTTAGGCATGGGATAAATCACTCCAAGAAGATGTGCCCCAGCACATCTGAAGAGATTCAACGGATGAGCAAGATCCCTTATGCTTCGCCTATAGGGAGCCTCACATATAACATGCAATATACGTGATTTGATATAGTACATGCTGTGAGTGTCACAAGCATATATCAGTCAAATCCAGGCAAGAAGTGCAAGATAGCTGTGAAGAACAGTCTTAAGTACTTGAGAAGAACTAAGGACATGTTCTTGGTTTTTGGGAGAAGATAAGAGTTGAAGGATGCACACATATTGATGATAGAAAGTCTACATCAGAATATGTGCAATGGTGGTACAGTAAATTGGAAGAGTTCCAAATAACCAATCATTGTAGATTCTACCTTAGAAGCTAAATGTTAAGCCGTCTCTAAGGGTGCAGTGGAAATCTTTTGGTTTAAGAAGTTCATTGCAGAGTTAGGTGTAATGTCATCATATGTCATAACACTCTACTGCGATAACAAAGGCACCATAGCACTAGCTAAGGAGCCAAAGGTCTCACCAGAAAACGAAGCACATAGAGCGGCAGTTTAACCTAATAAGCGACTACCTCGAAAGAAAATAAGTAGAGGATCAGAGAGTAGACTCCACAGAAAATGTGGCGGACCCATTCACTAAGCAGCTAAGTCAGCAGAAAACTAAAGCGCATCTTGAGAAGATGGGGCTTAGGTTTATGGCTGATTGGCTTTAGTGCAAGTGGGAGATTGTTAGAAGTATGCCCTAGAAGCCAATCTGGCTGACACATTATTAATTTTAAGACATAATTTGGTACTTGACTTTATTATTATTGATTAATAACGGGGCATTCTTTTCATTCATATTGTTTATGTGTCTATGAATCGTCCAAGAAATTAATAAGATGATGATATATATTCTCAAGAGTTGAGAATTTGAGCCATGTATCAGTGGTGATAAATTTCTAAATGATCCTGATCAATGGATCATCACGAGGACGGTGATCGATCTGATCAGTGCACACATCGCTTTCCTTATGGATGGACGAGACTCGAGGCCACAGTGTAGGGACACTGAAGTGATAATGCAGGTGCTTATTAGAGAACAAGGGTATAGAGCGTGACCAAGACAAGAAGTCACTTGGATGTCTATCCACTCGTCAGTGACTTGCTTGATGTTGCAGTAGTGTGACTGGTCCTTTGACCTGCGGTGCTTCGGCTACTCACAGTAAGGTTATTGTAGTTTGACTGCACATACCATGGTCTCTAGTCATATGGGTCCTTGTAGTGTAGATTGGCTGCAGTAAGTTCACTGTAGGAGTAGGGTACGCATCTACAAAGAATCTATCGACCTTGATAGATGAGGAGTGATCCTATGTGATTTATTAGACTGAGTTCTAAGACCTTGGCCAGGGCACAATATATAGTGGAAAAGAGTTTTCTACTCTCGAACTCAAGTCGAATAAATCTAGACATATGACAGACAACGAGTTTTGACGAGCTATCCATGACCTCCGGTCTGTAGGGATCCACGATAGAAGGACTGTATCACACGACAACTGCACCTAGAGGTTCATCATTCCATTCTGCTGGATGGCCACTACATGCTGCTAGGTGTCACTGGTGGATGGTGGGACTCATAGGGATTCTCTCGATGATCGATAAATCCTAATGAGTTGAGTTGGAATCGTTCCAACCTATTGAAAGGAGTTTTCAATGATATTGTGATAGAGATCACAATATATCTCACTACCAGTCAGAATAGAATCTATGGGGTCACACACACTAGAAGTATTGACCGATCCGATGGTTGAATAGTGATTATGAATCACGAGTAATCAATTCGATTGATAATCAGTTGAAGAAGGAACACTGGGAATTAATTAATTGGACTTAAAATACGAATCCTACTTGGACTAGGATTCCTAGAGTCCTAATTGGATTAGGACTGGAATCCTACTTGGACTAGGACTGGGAGTCCTACTTGGAGTAGGATTCCTACAATCCTAATTAGATTAGGATTTTGAATTCAATTGGATTCCTACTTAGAATAGGATTCCTAAGAAGTCCTAATTGGATTAGGACTTCGGATTCAAAGTAGAGTCCTAATTGGATTAGGACTAAAATTAAATAAGTCCTAATTGGATTAGGATTTTTTAAGTCCTAATTAATTATCAATCTAATGAATTATGATGACTCCTAATTTGAATAGGATTGAAAGGTTCAATTGAGTCATGGTTCAATCAAATCCTAATTGGATTAGGATTTGAAGGGAAACAAGTGCATCCAATCCTTTTTGGAAGAGGATTGAACCAACTAGGCTTAGGCCCCACGCCCCACTTGATTAGATCAAGTGGGGGCGTGCGTGATGGAGAGTTAGGAGGGAGGGGTTGGCCGAAATCAAAGAAAAAAGAAGAGGGGCATGCGCCCCTCCTCTTGGTTCCTAAAAGGAAAATAATGAAGCTCCTAAAAGGTAGGAGCTCCATATACCTTTATAAGGAGTAAAAGGCCAAACCCTAGATAGATTTTCTTCCTCTCCTCTTTCTTGTGCCGTGGCCCCTTCCTCCTCTTGGTCTTCAGCCGCCATCAGCAAGGAAGAGAAAGGAGGAGGCGTGCATCACCTATTCCATCTTCTTCCCTGGTTCTAGCGCAGGAAAAAGAAAAGGCTGCGAAGAGCCTTGTGTTCTTCATCCTTCATCCCTTCTTCTTCCTCCTCCTTCCTAAGGAAATCAAAGGTTGATTCAAAGGAAGGATTTCAGCCATCAAGAGTTATCTCTGCAAGGGAGCTAGCACCCCGGAGAGACAAGAGAGCTTTGATCAGTTCTCTACTTCGTGTGGATACCCATAGAGGCCGGACGCGTGAACGGCTTTCAAGCGAACCTTCTTCCAAAACTACGAACTTCAGTTTGCGGTGATCATCTACCCGCACAAGGTGAAGATCTGGTCTTCCTAATTGTTTAAAAGGTTTTAATCCTAATCCATCTACGAACGGTTTTTGAAATAACGTTCATGAGATGAACGTATGACCCCGTACATGCCTCTTCCGCTGAATCTGAAAAATTTTTTAATTTTCTGCGGCATGGGCGGGTTTCCAACAATGATGATACCGAAGTTGCACAAAAATCAAAGTTTTCAGCATGATCATGAATTTTATTTATCATGATGCCATTATTCATTTTCCAATGTTTCTATGAAATAAGATTTATGAAAAGCATGATATGTTTTAAGAACTCTCAGATCGCTACGTATGACCTCCGCCAGTGGGTAACAGTAACTAGGCATATGACCCCCTCCAGTGGGTAAAAGTAACTTGGCTTTACGACCCCCGCCAGTGGGTAATTGTAACTAGAAAATGACCCTACAGTGGTAAAGGCCTTGCCATGGGAATAAGAGCGGCCATAGCTATACTACCATCTGAGAGTACGGATTTCAAAGCATGGAATAATGACAAAAGTTTTATGATGTATAATCATTTTTATGAAGTTGCATGAATGGACATGCATAGTTTTATGACTGGTTTGATTATAGAAAATACTTTTTTTATTACAACTGTTTGTTCTTCAAATAGTGCATTAGCATACAAAACATTATGCTTGATCCGATAAGATTATGCTTGGCTACTTATTGAGCTTTATAGCTCGCACCATTTTAATTATGTTCTTATAGATGAATAGGAGACGCTAGGAACAAGGAGCGTGACATGCTCTAGGGTTATGAGAAAGATGGAATGTTAAATGTTTATTTTTTTTAAAAGCTTTGTATGGATTCTAATACATGAAACATTTAATGATCTTCATGAATATAGTTATTTACAATTTGAGGTTTTAAAGTGGCTGGGTGTTATTCTATGCTTAACTTGGCAATAACACGGTCGTGTCATGATCCGAACTCGGGGCGTGATATTTAGTGGTATCAAAGCAATAAGTTTAACCATGATTTAAAAACTTTAAAATTAATCATGGGATTGGGTAGCTAAGTTAGCTTTCACATAATTAGAATCACGGTAAAAACAATAATAATATTTTAAATAATAAATAAATAAATAAATAAAAAGAGGGAAAAAAATATATATATATAAATACATATGTATGTATAATGTGATGAAATGGATAATGATTAATACTATATTTTGATAGGTGACGATGAGTGATAGCAAGAATGAAGTACTGGCTAACTATAAAAGAAAGGGAATGAAAACATCATCCCAAGAAGCTACCAACATGCCAGCTGGGCCAGCTCCAAACGCTATAGCTACTCAGGCAGATCTTGCTAGTGTATGCCAACTGGTGGCACAGTTTCTTCAGCAGCAGCAGCAGCTCTCCTTCCGACCTATATCATCTACGGATACCTATTATGAGAAGTTTCGGAGGCTGCATCCTCCAATGTTTGAGGGAGAGGCTGATTACTTGGCTGCTGAGACCTGGATTCGGGAGATAGAGGAGATGTATGATGCCCTACAATTTTCCGAGGAGGTCAAAGTCAAATTGGCGGTTCCTATTCTCCTCTTCTTTCTACTCGACTTATGATCCAGAATTGATACATACAAGAAGGCAGATATATGTTGGGTTAGGTAAAATTCGGTAGGCCACGCCATGTTCTGGTGGATAGCTATGAAGGCTGCTATTCAAGAAAATGGTGAACAACTGACATGGGAGGAATTCAAAAGCAAATTCTACAATCAGTACTTTTCCCAGTCAGTGAGATTGGGTGAAGCAGAACGAATTTTTGGTCCTTGAAACAGACCAAGAATATGACAGTATTGGAATATGCTAGCAAGTTTAATGAATTGGGCAGATTTTGTCCTCAGTTTATGGAGGAAGAGATAAGTAAAGCTAATAGGTTTGAACAAGGCCTGAGATATAGGATCCGGTCTAGGTTGGCTGTTCTGATTTTCACTAGTTACCAGGATGTATTAGAAAGGGCTCTGAAATTAGAAGCCGAATTGAATAGGGCAGAAAAGGAAAGAGGTGATCTGAAGAGGTTCGGGCAACTGGGGATCAGAATGCGAGGCCAAGAAATTCTGGAGAAAATGCAAACAAAAAGAAGAAATTTGGGGTCTGCAAATTCTATGACAAGGCACATGGTAGACCTTGCTTTAAGAAGATGGGAGCTTGCTTTAACTATGGTCAGATTGGGCATATTGCACGTGATTACTGGATCAAGGGGATCAGAAGCAGAAGGGGACTGCTCGGGTCTTTGCATTGACTCAGCAGGATGTCAGTGCAAGTGATAGTGTGGTGACAGGTACTATTCCCATCAACTCAGTTGATGCATCTATATTATTTGATTCTGGCTCTACACATTCTTTTGTATCTACCAAATTCTCTAGCTCTTTACATTGCATACCTGAGAAATTAGTGGAGTCATTATATGTTGCCACACCCCTACAGAAAATAGTAATTGCTGACATTATCTTCAAGAATTGCATAATTTAGTTAGGAGAAAAAGAGTTAGAGGCAGACTTAATACAGCTAGACATGCAAGATTTTGACATCATCCTGGGAATGGATTGGCTGTCCAAGTACCATGCTCATATAGATTGCTTTAGAAAGAGAGTAGTGTTCCGGATACCAGGAGAGCTAGAATTTTTCTTTCAAGGTGATGCACCCATGCAATGTAAGTCTTCTTTACATATTATTTCTGCTGTGTGCACACAAAGCATTAAGAAAAGGGTGTTAAGCCTATCTAGCCTATGTCGTAGATACTCAAACTGAGACAAGACTAGATGATATTCCTATTGTGGGAGAATACCCTGATGTTTTCCCTGATGACCTACTTGGACTGCCCCCAGATCGGAAGATTGATTTTAAGATTGATCTTGAACCGAGAGTTGGACCGATCTCTAAGCCTCCTTATCGGATGGCACCGGCAGAGTTGAGAGAACTGAAAGCTCAGCTACAAGAACTCCTAGTGAAGAAGTTCATCCGGCCTAGTGTTTCCCAATGGGGAGCTCTGGTGTTGTTTGTAAAGAAGAAGGATGGCAGCATAAGGATGTGTATTGACTATAGGGAGTTGAATAAAGTAACTATGAAGAACAAGTACCCATTGCCTCGGATTGATAATCTATTTGATCAGTTGCAAGGGGCTCAAGTGTTCTCGAAGATAGACTTGTGGTCCGGGTATCACCAATTGCAAATTCAAATAGAGGATGTGCCCAAAACAGCATTTCAGACTAGGTATGATCATTATGAATTTTTGGTTATGCCTTTTGGATTAACCAATGCTCCTGCTGCCCATATGGACCTGATGAACATGGTCTTCAAGGAGTTTCTGAATCAGTTTGTTATTATATTTATTGATGGCATTCTGATTTATTCTAAGAGCAAGGAAGAGCATGAACATCATTTGAGGTTAGTGTTGCAAACTCTGCAAGAAAAGAAGTTATATGCCAAGCTAAGCAAATGTGAATTCTGGCTAGATAGCATTGCATTTTTTGGGCATGTGATCTTCAGGAACGAAATTTTAGTGGACTCGAAGAAGATTGAAATAGTAGTGAACTGCCCTCGTCCTACTAATATGACGGAGATCAGAAGCTTTTTGGGTCTGGCTTGATACTACAGGAGATTTGTGGAGGGATTTTTCCGGATAGCCACCCCTTTGACTCGTTTGACTCAAAAACGAGCAAAGTATGATTGGAGTTGAGAATGTGAGCAGAGTTTTCAGAAATTGAAGCAGATATTAGTATCTACTCCTATCCTCACCCTACCAAGTTCTGGAGGTTTCACCATCTTTAGTGATGCTTCCAAGAAAGGACTAGGTTGTGTTCTAATGCAAAATGATAAGGTGGTGGCATATGCCTCTAGACAGTTGAAGCCCTATGAGCAAAACTATCCAACACATGATCTGGAATTGGCAGCGGTAGTCTCTGCTCTGAAGATTTGGAGGCATTATTTGTATGAAGAACCATGTGAAGTCTTCACTGATCATAAAAGCTTAAAGTATATATTTACACAGAAGGAGCTTAACATGAGACAAAGGAGTTGGTTTGAACTGCTGAAAGATTATGACTTAAGTATTAAATACCATCCAGGAAAGGCTAATGTAGTAGCTGACGCTCTCAATAGAAAGTCTACAGTAGGCACCACAGCTCTGCTCACCACTTAGAAGCAGATTGTAAGAGATCTCAACATGATGAATATCGAGGTGACTACTATGAGTATTGGGGGTATGCTGGCTTGTTTGATGGTGCAACCAATATTATTTGAAAGAATTAAGGCTGCCCAACAGACAAATGCTCACTTATGTCAACTAAGAGAAGATGTAGAAACAGGGTTGCGACCCGAGCTCAGTATTCATCAAGATGGTACTCTTCGATTTGGTAGCCGCTTATGTGTACCAGATGATATCGAATTAAAGAGAAAAATTATGGAGGAAGCTCACCAGTCCTGCTTCTCCATCCATCCAGGTAGCACAAAAATATATAGAGATCTAAGGGAGCATTTTTCATGGAATGGCATGAAAAGAGAAATAGCCAATTTTGTGGCTCGGTGCTTGGTATGTCAACAGGTAAAAGCTGAACATCAAAGGTCTGCAGGTTTGTTGGAACCGTTGGAGATACCAGAATGGAAGTGGGAATATATCACTATGGATTTTGTTATTGGACTTCCCAAGACAGTTAAGAAGAATGATGCAGTGTGGGTGATTGTTGATCGTCTCACAAAGTCCGCCCACTTCTTACCCTTTAGGGTTGGCACTCCTCTTGAGAAGCTGGCATTGAGATATATTGATGAAGTCGTGCACCTACATGGCATACCGGTTAGTATTGTATCTGATCGAGACCCACAATTTGTATCTAGATTCTGAAGGAGATTTCAGAATGCTATGGAAACTAAATTGAGGCTCAGTACTGCTTATTATCCTCAGACTGATAGTCAGTCAGAGCAGATGATTCAGACTTTGGAGGATATGCTGAGGTCATGTACTGTTGATCTTGGAGGTTGCTAGGATGATCATATAGATCTGGTAGAATTTGCTTATAATAACAGTTATCATTCTAGCATTCAGATGGCACCTTATGAAGCCCTTAATGGAAGATAGTGCAGATCTCCTATACATTGGGATGAGGTTGGAGAGAAAAAGTTGCTGGGTCCTGAGTTAGTGCAGGTTACCTGAGAGAAGATTTTACTGATCAGAGAAAGGCTCAAGGCAGCTCAGGACAGACAAAAGAGTTGGGCAGACAAAAGAAGAAGAGAATTGGAATTCTATGAGGGTGACTTTGTTTTCTTGAAGTTGTCTCCCTCGAAGGGAGTTATGAGATTTAGAAGACACAGTAAGCTGAGTCCTCGCTACATTGGTCCCTTTGAAATTCTGAACAAGATGGGAGAGGTTGCTTACAGATTAGCCTTACCACCAGAGCTATCGAGTGTACACAATATCTTCCATGTTTCTCTACTACGAAAGTATATTGCAGATCCCAGTCATGTAGTAGAGTATGAACCATTACAGGTTGAAAAGGAATTGACTTTTGAAGAGTTTCCTCTACACATCATTGATCACAAGGAGCAGATTTTGAGACGACGCACTATTCCCTATGTGAAGGTTCAGTGGAATAACCATTCTGAATGGGAAGCAACTTGGAAAATCGAAGACGAAATGCATATGAGGTATCCACAACTTTTTGCAAGCTCAGGTACGTAAAATTTCGAGGACGAAATTTCTTTTAAGAAGGAAAGAATGTAAACTCCAGACCAAATGGATTGGCACGGACCAAAGTCCGTGGTCCATCTGGAGATTTTGGGAAGAAAGGTGGTGGAGATCGGCAGCTGTTGAGACAGTTTTAACCGCCTAACAGCCGTGATTCCCACCCCTCCGAGCTGGATGGAGGGCTATAAAAGCCCATGGAGTCCTCTGTATGGTACTCCATCGACCACCCTCTTACCTCCCTTAATCTCTCTTCCTTCCTTGCAAAGGAGATGGGTCAGGAGCAGCGGCGCCGAAGGAGGAAGGATCTCCAACTCGTCACCGCACTGCACTGCCGAAGCAGACACAGCAGCTCACCGGAATGCCTCACAGCTCCTCGGAGCTAGGTAAACCCCTAACCCTTTCTCTCATTTATGATTTACATGCTGTTAGGTTAGATCTAATCTAGCTAGGAGAGGGTAAACAGAGAAAGAAGGGTAGGAAGATGATGTAGTAGAGGGGAAGACTTCACCATGGACGGAATCCATCCGACATTGGATCAGTCGACCGAAGGCCATTGAGGGCCCATGCTGAAGAACCTTCCCCTCCACTCGATGGTGGCTTCCCCTCCCATTAAAACCCTAGATCTAAAAACCCTAAATGCTGAAGAACCTCCTCCCAAGCGCCCTTCTGAGCTCGCCTCCTAATTTCATGGGAGAAGAGGAGAAGAGGAAGAGAAGCTCGAGAAGGGAAGAAGAAAGAAAGGAAAAGAAGGTTCGGGAAGGGAGGAGAAGAAAGAAAAGAAAAAGAAGAAAGAAAAGAAAAGAAAAAGAGGGAAAGAAGGAAAAAAGAAAAGAAGAAAGAAAAATAAAATAAAAATTTCTGTGGGCCGAATTGGGCCTGATTTCTGGTTGGGCTTCAAATAAATTTGGCTTTAGGAGCCCGAGACCGGGCTAAGCTCTGGTCTGAGCCCAATAATCTTAAACCCAGTAATTGGGTTAGACCTGAATCAGTATGCAACTGATCTAGATCTGAACCAGAAATTGGGTCAGATCTGAACCAATATGCAATTGACCCAGATCTGAACCAGTAATTGAGTCAGATCTGAACCAGTATGCAATTGGCTCAGACCTGAACCAGAAACTTGGGTCAGACCTGAACCAAAAAATTGTTTAGACCAAAATCAGACATTGGGTCAGATCCAAATTGATGATTTGAATAGACCTAAATCAGAAATTTAACAGGTTAGAGATCTAAGAATAAAATTGAGTCCTATAGGTGGATTGTAAACTCGGTAATTAAGAAAGATTGTAAATAAATAAAGTTGAACGTGCAATTAACAAGTAATTTGATGATGTTGCTAGGCAATTGAAGACTTGGCACCTAAACCTAAGGTCGGTGGGCAAATTAAGGTAAGTAACCCTGATATAATCTTATGGTTTATCAAATACTTGTGATTACTTGATTATGAAATTGTATATGATTATTTATGTTTTACAAAATTAGGATCAAGCATGTGTTAGCAATAGTTGCATGATTTTAATTAGATAACATTTATCATGAAAATCATATTATGTATATAAATTTATGATGATACCGAAGTTGCACGAAAATCAAAGTTTTCAGCATGATCATGAATTTTATTTATCATGATGCCATTATTCATTTTCCAATGTTTCTATGAAATAAGATTTATGAAAAGCATGATATGTTTTAAGAACTCTCAGATCGCTACGTATGACCTCCGCCAGTGGGTAACAGTAACTAGGCATATGACCCCCTACAGTGGGTAAAAGTAACTTGGCTTTACGACCCCCGCCAGTGGGTAATTGTAACTGGAAAATGACCCTACAGTGGTAAAGGCCTTGCCATGGGAATAAGAGCGGCCATAGCTATACTACCATCTGAGAGTACGGATTTCAAAGCATGGAATAATGACAAAAGTTTTATGATGTATAATCATTTTTATGAAGTTGCATGAATGGACATGCATAGTTTTATGACTGGTTTGATTATAGAAAATACTTTTTTTATTACAACTGTTTGTTCTTCAAATAGTGCATTAGCATACAAAACATTATGCTTGATCCGATAAGATTATGCTTGGCTACTTATTGAGCTTTATAGCTCGCACCATTTTAATTATGTTCTTATAGATGAATAGGAGATGCTAGGAACAAGGAGCGTGACATGCTCTAGGGTTATGAGAAAGATGGAATGTTAAATGTTTATTTTTTTTAGAAGCTTTGTATGGATTCTAATACATGAAACATTTAATGATCTTCATGAATATAGTTGTTTACAATTTGAGGTTTTAAAGTGGCTGCGTGTTATTGTATGCTTAACTTGGCAATAACACGGCCGTCTCATGATCCGAATTCGGGGTGTGACACTGATGGGCTGAGGTTCCTTTGGATTCTATAAACCTATGCTTGTTGCTATCCTTCCACACTTGAACCCTACTCCCCTTAGGGCTTTTCCTCCTCATTGGTTGGCATTTCCCATCCCTTGGAGAATAATAGGGCCATGGGAGCTAGCTAACAAGCTCCTAAGAACCCATATCTCCTTCCTGTCTGCCTTGAAAACCCGCCATAAATTCGCTTAAAAACGACCAATAGTACGACCGCCCACGCAGAAAAAAAGAAGAGACCATCTTGCTTGTTATCACAAAGCAAACTCATTTCTCGGAGCTTTTGCTGGATTTTAGGTGGCTTTGTGCAGCCTTTATCCTGATTGTGTCTTTGCTGTTAAAGCCACCTACTTAGCATCATTTCTGGTCCTCAGACAAGCCACCTTCTTTCAACTCAAACCAGCAGTCCTCTTTCTCTCTCTTCTGGGCCCAAGAGATTCTGAAGCAGAGCACAGCTGTGTGGAGCTCCTGTCTTCTTCTTCTTCTTCTGGCACAAGAACAACTGTGTGGAACGCTCGCGATCATGATCGCCCACAGGCGAACGCCCGCGATCGGGATCCCAATACGTGGGGGGCGGGCGGGCGGGCGGGCGCCCGGGGGAGGGGGGGGGGGGGGATGTTGAAGCCGGAAGCCGGGCGTCGGGGGAGGGGAGGGAAGGATAAGAATAATAACGTCATTTCAAATTTTTATTTTATTTTTAATTAATATAAATATAATTTTTTTAACAGAACAACTGTTATATTAGGAGTATTTGTACAATAACAAAGTTTTATAAGGGTATACATGCAAATATCAATTTTGAAAAGGTATTTACGCAAAATCCGATATTTAAAAGGATATCCATGAAAAAAACTCTTTTTATTTTTATAACAAAATTAGGATCTTTTTCCAAAAAATTATATTCCATTTTCAACCCTCTTCAAACAAAAACAGCTCCAGGCATG
Organism: Phoenix dactylifera; assembly: GCF_009389715.1. Classification (NCBI taxonomy): domain Eukaryota; kingdom Viridiplantae; phylum Streptophyta; class Magnoliopsida; order Arecales; family Arecaceae; genus Phoenix; species Phoenix dactylifera. The sequence continues at coordinate 24,322 of NW_024069322.1, forward strand.
GTATGCTATACTATACCGAATCGTACAAAATGGAATGTACTGTACTGTACTGCTTCGGTACTAGTACACAGTATAGGAGACGTACCAATGCTTAATTTGTTGAACGAGTTCATATCGTAATATACCGATATAATAATAGCATGGTACCCATATGAAAACTCGTACGGAGGCGATGTATGTTAGCTCCACGTATGGAACGGTAGCCCAACCTTGTGCTCTCTTTTCTCTGGAGAGCCTCATTAGGTGGACTTTCAGCAACTTGCTTACAAGAACAGCTGAGATGTATTTAGAAGCTTCCTTGCCAAATTCCAATCCCTCTAGGTCCCGGTGGAAGCTCCCATATCTTGGTCTTCTCTATTTGCTGGAGGAACGTGACACCCTAGCTCAACGCTTTTGCTCTTCGTTGGGACAAAAAACCCTAGCTTGTGATCGTGGTCAATCTCCGCAAGATCTCTCGCCCTTCTCTCTCTCCCCCCACCTGCTCTTCTCCTCCAAGCTCCTTTCCTCTCCCTCCTCTTAGGCAACTTTAATTAAATCTTTTCCTTGCATTTTTCCCCTTCCCTCCCCCTATAGGGTTTTCTCCATGCGCAAGGCTTCTTCTCAGTCTACTAGCCAGACGAATCTTGATTTCTTGCCAAATGGCTCATTTTTTTAAAAAACAAAATTCGTGCTATTCATCTTGAGTTCATGATGAAAAGGCTTGATGTAATTCTATCTGATTCTGAGTACCAGAGAGTTCAGGAATTCTTAATTAAGCAATAGTGTCGTTCGAAAAAAAATCTTCTTTTTTAACCAATTTCCTTAATTCTTAATCTTTCACAGATAATTTACTCATGAATATATTTAGTCATGGACATTATTCACTTTGAAATTTCAAACCCTATCTGATTAATTGCTATCCTTTTTGATTATAGATACTTATGAGAATCATAATCCTCCCTGATATAATTATTCTATTATTATCTGTCGCTGTGTCAGACACGATGGGAATGAAGTGTAAGTTGCGCAAACGCAAATAAATTAAGCAATCAATGGCCAAGACTCTATGATTTATGTTCCAATAAGCACGAAGCATTACGTAATTCTGTTACCATCCAAAACAATATGTAAATAGTGAATGAATCTGACCTCATAACGCAAAGACGTCATTCCTTTTCAGCACTATTCTTAGCTCTTTTAAATTGAAACAAGACTTGGTTATTATTCTTTTTTCTTTCTGCCTTTTGTTTCTATTCAGACTAAATGGAAGGAGACAGAGAGGAGAAGCAACCTTGAAGTAAAACATAAATAATATTTTAGTACGATCTAAACCTGTAGAATTCCTGTACTTAACTAAGGAGATTTGGCTGACAATTTGATGGAAATCAATTATACATCGCATCAAAGCTTACTCTGCACTCACATCTCTAGTTTATTGACCTGAACCTGCCTTGTGATGTTGACTGCATTACAAATACAAAGTGATCATGCCAAGCTGATTAAGAAATCTCCACGACATTGATACGCAGGCTTTTCATCATACATTTGCCCACCTGCATGATCCACTTAAACTTCATGTTTTTCCCCAGATGAATCACACATTAATTTCCTTTTTGTGGAACTGAATTCAGTGTCTTTCCATGGAGAAGCTTGGAGCTTAGGAGATGCTCTCCTATCTAAGCTGTTGAGAAGATTGCTTTTAAAAATTGGCACAGTCTTGCCGAAAAATGCCACTGTAGAAAGTAGGTAGCTTTTTCCGCATACCATATATTGTCTGGAAGCTTTAAGATGTAGCTAATGAGATCCCACGGCTCCTCTCAGCCTAAACTAGAATGCTGAACTTGGACGTACAAAATTCTGCAGTGTCGAGGAACACCGGAGAATCTCTGATGCATGTACTTCACCTGTTAGGTTTGTTATTTTCAGATGCTACATACGGAGGACATTTTAAATCTTCCATTGAAGATTAAGGATGGCAATGTTCAACCGTTTAACTTATTTCAACTCTTGTAGATTGGATTACATTATCTATTTAATAAAATGATCGGGTTCGAAACTGGATATTTGATCTGTTTAATAAATATGTCAAGTTCAGATTGATATATTTTTAGTCTATTCTATATCCAACCTGACCTGACTCGATTGTCACTCCTATTCACGATCCTCTGTGTTATGAATTTTCTCCTGCTAATTTGTAGTGGATTAAAGTAGATGGAGCTTGCGAGGGTGGTGATGATATTGTTTTGATTCCCTCCTCCTGAGCTGGCGATTTTGTCAAAGGGTTGATCGCCAAATGCAGAACGCTGTGCTAGTTTTCCTATTGATTCAAGAAGAAAGTGATATTAAGGAAGTTTCAGCAAGCTAGGGGTTGATGGTTATATCAAATATAGCCTTCTATGCTCTCAAGATTTGGTCACACTTTTCTTTTTCATATGTTTTTCCATTTACTATGGAGGCAATTCCCTTATCAATGGTCTCTATCCATTGATAATGTCTAACCTAAGATTTCCACCATACAGGCCTTCATTGATGTCCCTTTTGCAATACGTTTGTACCTATCATGGCTCATCACCTTTCCCTATCACGGCTTAGAGATGGGCATCGGGCCGTGCCGGGCCCGGCCCGGCCTAGGCCCACCGGGCCACAGAATAAACGGGCCGTGCCTGGCCCGGCCCGCTTCGTAAACGGGCCGTGCCGGGCACAGCCCGCTTAGCCTAAAAGCTAAGCCCAGCCCGGCCCTAGGCCCGTGGGGTGGCGGGCCGTGCCGGGCCCTGGCACGAGATGGGCCGTGCCTGGCATGACCCATCACGGGTCGCGAAATGGGCCGTGCCTGGCACGGCCCGTTTGGCACCGTTACGGGCCGTGCCAGGCACGGCCCGTCTGGCAGGGGGAAGAAAATAGCCGTTTCCAAACGGCTATTTTTTGGGTTTTACCCAAAATACCCCTCCCAACAGTCCAAAAACAGCTAATTTGAGGGGTATTTTGGGAAAAAAATATTTTGGAGTCCTATAAATACCCCTTTCCTCCCTCATTCTCACCACACCAAACCAACTATTCTCTCTTTCTCTACTCCTATTATTTCTCTCTTCTAAAGTGCTCTTCTAGCAATTTAATTTTTAGTTTGGATTTAGCAAGTGTTCAAGTGCTACACAAGAGGAGGTTTTTGTTGAGAAGAGAAGGTCACTCCTTGTTGAAAGCACAAGAGGAAGCTCGAAAATCTCGGCTCTACCTCTGGTCCTCTACCCAATTTCTCCTTGTGGTTAGTTTTTATTTTTTGTATTCACCAATTTAGATATGTCATCTTTTGAAGGAAAGTCATTTTGGCATTCCTCCTGTTTCTGAGGGAGAAGAAACTAATCCCCAACCCCATGTTCCTAGTTCCTCTAGAACTAGTGAACCGAGTGAAGATCAAACCTCTTTTCGTAAGAGGACTAGTGCTGTATGGAATGAATTTGATAGAATTATAGTTGACGGAGTCTGAAAAGCAAAATGTAAAAAATGTGCCAAACTTTATAGTTGTAGTAGTAGTGGGGGAACAGGCCATTTAAAAAGACATCAAGAGAGTCATAGGATGCATGATTCTCATGCTCAAAGTACCCTTAATATACAAGGGGGATCACGTGTAGGTAATTTTGCATATAATCATGAAAATCAAGGAAAAGCACTTGTAAAATGGATAGTTAAGGATGAATTACCTTTTAGTTTATGTGAATCTTTTAATTTTGAAGAATATGTTCAATTAAACCTACAACCTGCTTACAAAAGAACTAGTAGGCGTACATTTAGAAGAGTAGCTATGACTAACTTTTTAGCAATGAGACAAAGTTTAATTGAAACACTCTTTACTTTAAATGTAAAAGTTTCATTAACTTCTGATATTTGGTCAGCATCTGTAGGTAGTAATTGTTTTATTGCCATTACTGCTCATTATACTGATAATGATTGGCAATTAAATAAACGTATTCTTGCTTTTCGTGCTTTTGATTTTCCACATTCTGGGCAACAAATTTCAAATGCCATTTATCAAACTGCATGTTCATATAATATTAATGATAAAATTATGTCTATTACTTTTGATAATGCATCTAATAATAATTCTACTGTTACATCATTAAAGGACTCATTGCATCCCATGTTAAATAAAAATTTATTGCATATTAGATGTGCATGTCATATCTTAAATCTTTCTGTTCAAGCTGGCATGGGCATGATTCAAGATGTCATTTCAAAAATTAGAAATGCAGTTTCTTTTATTCATGCTTCAAGATCAAGACTTCAAGAATTTAAGGAACTATGTATAAATCATGGTAAACGTTTTAAAAAATTTAAACTTGATGTAATTACTCGTTGGAACTCAACATATAGCATGATACATGATGCATACCCATATAAAAACTTATTAAGTGCATATATTAATGATTGTGGATTAGGCTTTACATTGACTGAAATTGATTGGAATAAAGAAAAAATTTTGGAAGATTTTTTGCTTAGTTTTTATAATGCTACTAATGTTCTTTCTGGTATTTATTATCCAACTTCATGTTCATTTTTACAACAAGCATATATAATTAGTCAAAAATTTGCAGAACATAGATATGATGATGTTTTAATGCCTATTATTGAACAAATGGAATCTAAATGGAATTAGTATTGGGACAAGATATGTCCTATGCATAACTTAGCTGCTGTATTTGATCCAAGAGTTAAATTGAATGGCGTGCTAATTTTACTTGATGCATACTGTGAAAATATGATTCAAGATCCTGAACCTGCTAAAATTGAGGTAAAACAACTTCTTTATGATATTTATGCTATATATGATGAAAAAATTCGTGGATCTAGATTCTCCATACAAATCTCTATTTCTTCTTCTAGTAGTTCTCGTTCGTCATCTATTTTTTCATTCATTGCACAGAGAAAACACACACATGCTTCAAGTTCATGTTCATCTTCTTCATCTTTAAGTAGTGAACTAGAATTTTATTTACGAAATGATCTTCAGTCTGCATATGATGAAAATCAAATAGAGAGTCTAGATGTATTATCTTGGTGGAAGAGTGTTAAAAATCAATATCCTGTTATGTCTGCAATTGCACGCGATATTTTAGCTGTGCCGATGTCCACAGTAGCATCGGAATCCGCTTTTAGTGCAGGTCGACGTGTTCTTGACGAAAAAAGTAGGATGACTGGCGAAACGGTTGAGATGCTTCTCTGCTTCAAAGATTGGTTGGATGCTGAGGCGAGACTTCAAGATAAAGGTGGACATAATACAACATCCTCTGATGATGATGATACAAACACTACTGAATAGTGAATACTGAATCACTGATGATTAGTAAGATTTCTTAATTTTTTATAATTGTATATTTTTATTTTTTTAATTGTTAAAGTGAGTCATCTCTATTTTTTCTCCTTTCTTATTGTATTTTGGAGGTCAGACCAAGATCCAAACCTCCCTTTATGTACCATTTTGATTTAAATTAATAAACTGGTAGGGGTCTATGCCAAACCCCCCACCATTAAGGTGGCTTTATATTAATAAATCCTTAATTTTCAATATTTATTAATTTATTAAAAAAATTTATTCTCATTTATTTTAAGGGGGACGGGCCGTGCCTGGCCCGGCTCAGGCCCGGTTCAGGCCCTTATGGGCCGTTTCGGGCTGGCTCGCAGGCCGTGCCGTGCTTGGCCCACGAGTCGTACCAGCCCAGGCCCTTATGGGCCGTGCCGGGCTCGGCCCGCGGGCCAGGAATTGGTAACCCAGCCCGGCCTCCTTTTATGGGTCGTGCTAGGCACGGCCCGTTACTGTAGGAAGCGGGCCGTGCCTGGCACGGCCCGCTTCGTGCCGGGCCGTGCCGGGCCATGGGCGGCCCGGCCCAGTGCCGACACGGCTTGCTATACTGCTCCTTTCCCCCCTCCCCATTCTATATATTTCCGACAACTGCATACAGGAAACTGTAGCGAATAACATAACATGCGTTAATATATGCAGGCATACGGCTAGCTGTAACGCCTAATATTATTGATAGACATGGAGGTTAATATGTGCATTTGATGGAATTAATCATCAGCACATTACTTTAAAAAACATAAAATGAAAGAAATAATGACTGGCATTCTTTTACAGATGCGAAATATCCTTGCTTTTCCAAAGGCCCTTCCATGTTCTGTTGTTGGAAAGTGAGAACAAGAATAACATGTATCTGAGAGGATGGGATAAATGGTGGAGTTTCTAGATAGCAATCAGAGAATTCAAGAACATTTTGTGTTGACACACTCAGCATAATAAAGATAATTTATTTGCTGCTGAAATTTGATATTTAACTATTCTAACTAGTGAGATGCCCATCTCAATTCTTAAAAGGTCAACAATGTTGCTTCATCTACTTGTTGAAAGGTTTGACATAGAGAATTGAGATGCAGAAAAGGACTTTGTGGAAGTCCACAAGCAATTGGAATCGTCTTCCTGCTTCAGAATCACAAGATGCAAAATAACGATAATGACCAACTGCTATGTCCTATTCATTATATGCATCTGCGCCAACAATCTTGACAAAGACTTGATAATTAAGAAGACGGTGTTTCGATGAGACCGGTAGAGACCAAAGTGCCAAAATTCTTTAAAGAGTGCTGATGGCGAAGGCAAGGAAGAGGTGACCCAAAATTTTGTGCCAAGGAATAGATGACAAATGACAGGTTGATTTGTTTTATTAACTTACTCAAAAGGCAAGGAAAGCAGCAATTAAATAAAAGGTAGAACTTAACCCAACTTAGATAAACAAGGGGCACCTAATTGGCAACAAGATGTGATGACCATGAGTGTGGACCAATGTTTCCCACAAAGAAGTAACCAAAAGGCAAACCTATTAATTGCACATTTAAGATCATTCAATTTGTGGCCATCTTACACCCTGAAAGTGGTCACCAAGCCACGACTGGCTGGCTTGCAGAGTAAGGTTTTCTGCTATACAAAAGCTCCGAATCTCAAAACAGTTTTTGACCAGGAGAAAAAAAAGGTGGCAGAGACACGAATGCTAGTTTTACGTGCTACGTGCCCTGCAAAAGAACCGAGTCGGCCCCTATCTAGACCCAAAACAAATGGGTGATGAGCGGAACTTCAAATTAAAGTTTTAAGTAACTTAGCTTGCTTGACCGACAAGAGCTAGGCTTCGAAAGCATCCGAAGCCACAAATGCAACAAAGACATCAAGTCACATCCACTGTGAAACATAAACATGATTAAGCTAGAAAGAAAGGCTAAGGCAAGAACGTCCAACGCTATTGCTATCAGTGGAGGATTGAGAAGATAAAAACGTTTGAAGCTTAGATTAGTAACAAGAAAGTCCCATGACCTGAAGCTCTTAAAAAGAAGATTATGATCCAATAAGTGGGTGATCGCAAAAACATAACATAGATGCTCATAACTAAGGTTTAGTATGAAATCGGAATATAAGAACCACGTAAAGGGAACAGAGAGGTAAAAAAACACTAAAAAAATGAAGGGAAATCTAAACAACAATTACCTTGAAAGAGATGGGAAGAAAATAAGGTTGTCTTCGTTCCAAACCATAGATAATCTCCCAACGACCTATGAATTAGACTCTTGGTCCAGTTGTGTATCACGGGGATATGAAAACGAGACAGCAAAAGAGCAGTACCATGCTCTTGGTACATTCCTCAAGTAACAAAGGGACAGAAATTACTAAAAAATGGAAACAAATGCTAAATTTTAACAATAAAGTGAGACACAAGCAGTTTAAAGAACACCACTCTCTCTCAAATAACATAAGAATATCATGTCCCAAAGATAAGTTCTGGAACATGGTCATCTCCAGAGAGGGCAATGGAAATTGATAGAGCCCAGCTAACATAAAAATAAAGCAGGTTCTAAGAATCCATAACAATCATATTATGAAATAAAAATAACAAGACAGTATAATAGAGGAGATGGTACCTCAATTTGTCTACTTGAATCCCATATCTACACATTCATTTCCCTGCACCTACTCTCTCTCTCTCTCTTTCCGATTCGCTGCCTCCAATAGCCATTTTGTCACAGCTCAAATATCCATAATTCAAATATATAAGGAGAGATCATTCCCCCCATCCTTGCCATATCTTTCCCTCCATGTCTTCATCACCTCCATGCAAGCTGCTTTGAGTACAAAGCCAGATAAAGCACTCTGCCTTCTTGTCTTCTTTCTCCATTGGCGCTTGGCGATGGAAAGAGAAGTGAAGATAGAAAAACCAATGGACACAATTCGATGGAGAAGACGCCGCAAGAATCCCAAATAAATGAACTCATACCTGACTATTCCAGTGGAGAGCAGGAGGAGGGCGAGAATAAAATACTCAAAAGAGTCAATAATAGAAAGGAGGAGGCGGAGGTGATGCATATGAGATTCCAGGAATTGGTGGCAATGGGCCTTCATACACGGAAGGTGGTGGTGGAGAAGTTGGCGGCAGGAACTCACAAGGCTTCGGAGGTGGCGGAGGGGATGGCGAAGATGGAGGGGGTGCTTCATAATGAACTGGAGGTGGTGGGGATGGTGAAGGTGGCGGTTGTGGCTCGTATTGGAATGGTGGTGGGGGAGGCGACTGTGGGGGCTTATAGTGAACTGCTGCTGGTGGTGGAGAAGGAGAAGGCGGGGGCGGCAAAGGATGGTAATATATTGGCGATGGTAAGGAAGAAGGTGGCGGCGGCGGTGGCAATTGTGGAGCTTCTATGCATGGCGGCAGCGGCGGTAGGCGCGGAGGCGGCGGGGGGGAATTTGGTGTTGGCGGCGGCGGTGAGTACGGCGGAGGCAGCGGCGAAGGACGGTAATAGATAGGAATCGGCGGCGAGTGGGGTGGTGGCGGAGGTGGCGAGTAATGTGGTGGAGGTGGAGATGGAGAAGGTGGCGGAGGAGAGAAGGGCGGGGTAGGAAGTGGCGGAGGTGGAGAGTACAGAGCAGGTGAAGGCGAGTTTGGCGGAGGCGGCGGTGGGGGCCGGACGCAGTAGATGGGCGCCGGCGGCGATACTTGAACCGGAGACGGCGGGGGTGGGGATGGGGACGGCGGCGGCGGCGAGTCAACCGGAGGAGGAGGAGGAGGAGGAGGTGGCGGAGGGAGTGAGGGAATGACGGGGGCGCAGTGGAAGGAGGAGCAGTCGATGTAGTGGGACAAGAAGGACTTACACTGGGTATCGGATCGCTGGGCCGGTCGGCCGGGAAGGCAGTTCCGGCGATCGTCAAACGACGGCACCCTTAGGCACTCCGGTGGCTCTCCAGTGAAGAAGTTATACGAGTAGGTAAAGTTCTGGAGCCGGGGAAGCCGGCATATCTCCGGCGGTATCTGGCCGGAGAGCAGATTATGAGCAACATCCAGCTGCTCCAAGCTGACCATCCCACCGATGGAGCTCGGCAGCGGCCCGACGAGCTGGTTGAAGCTGACGTCGAAAACGGTGAGGTTTCCGAGCAGGCCGATCTCCGGCGGCAGGCAAGATCTGAGCCCATTGTTCAGGAAAATGATCTCGTTCAATGTTCTTGACATGTTGCCGATGCTCGGCGGGAGGCAGCCATGGAAGCGGTTATTGGCAAAGACGACGACGGAAGCCGGCGAATTGCCGAGATTGTCCGGGATGTCGAAGACGAAGCGGTTGTTGTTGACGAAAATGGCGTCGAGATCCTTGTCGAAGAGGGCCTTGGGGACGCCGCCCTCGAACTCGTTGTAGCGGAGGTCGAGGTATCTGAGAGAAGGGAGGCGGAGGACGACGTCGGGGAATTTGCCGGCGAAGCGGTTGTTGCTGAGATCGAGCTCGAAGAGGAGGCGGAGGCGGTGGAATGTCCCGGGGACGCCGCCGCAGAAGCGATTGGAGTTGATGTGGAAGAGGGCGAGGTCGGAGAGGAGGCCGAGCTCGTCGGGAAGGTAGCCGGCGACGTCACCGTGGTTGAGGTCGACGCCGGCGACGACGGTGAGGTGGGGGTCGGAGGGGAGGGGGCCGCAGTAGACGCCGGTGTAGTTGCAGACGTTGGGGCCCACCCAGTTGGCGGTGAGGTTGAGGGGGTCGGAGATGATGGCGAGCTTCCAGGCCTGGAGGGCAATGTAGGCGTCGCGGAGGCGTAGGTTGGGGAAGGCGAACGTGGGGTCCACAGCCACGTTCTCGCCCCGGTACGTGAGCAGCTGCCGCCGCCGGCGGATGTAGCCGGCCGCCGCGTCGGAGGATGATAGAGGGGGGATAGAGGAGAGAAACAAGACGATGACAAGGAGGAGAAGGAGATCTACTTTAATTAGTCTACTCCCCATCTCATCCTCCGAACGTTGGGAGGGTGAAGAGGGGCGGGGAAGAGAGGGGGACAAAGGGCTTCTTTGGGTGGGTTTCTAAAGGGGACGAGGGAACCAAAGATCAGGGGGAAGGCCACCACGCACGGAAAAATAGCAGAGTTTCTACTCCCTAGAGTGAGAGATGCACGGTATTTTTTATTTTTTATTTTTTATTTTTTTTTGAGTTTTAGCGTGGATACATGATTAAAAAATAATAAGTTTCGGGTTCGAAATATTTTTATTTTTTTTTTGAAAACGGTAATTCACATGAGTTTAACGTGAGTATACCCTACTAAACCAGAAGAATGGAGCGGAAGCTATACTATAGATGTCCAGCGGAACTCCTCGAAATGTCGTGCAATATATGAGACGACCCAGTCTGCTGCCCTATTCGCCTTCCGGAAAACGTGTACTTCCTGAAACTCATCCATATTCATAGGCAACATGCGGGTCTCCCGAATAAATGGGTGATCATCTTCGTATCTATCCGCACCTCGGATCCAAGTTATAACAATAGAAGAATCTCCCTCAAGGTGCACCTGCCCGTCCCCAAGCATTCGCCTCGCATAAGATATGCCACCCCAAGCTGCCTATAGCTATACTCCAGCAACAGCGAGATCTGTCGTGCTCCGACCACCCGCTGCAATTAAACTCCCAAAATGGTCTCGATTACAAATCCAACTCCTCCTGACCTCCTATACATCGCCACACTACCATCAAAATTTACTTTGAGATAACCAAGAGATATAGGCACCCAAAAAACAAAATGACTGGCCATATACAAAGTCATTCAATTTGGTACTTTATTTGCCTCTCCAAAAATATACATGATCTGATTATTGCTTAGAATATTTTGAAGCAAAAGATGACCCTCTTGGAATCATCCAATCACAATAACCAAATTATTTCTTAGCACTACTAAACTAGCTTGCAGCACTCAACGAGTATGGCCACATCGGCCACAAATGCACGATTTTGATCAGCCCTCGGAAGCGGAGTACCGGAATTTTTCATTATTTATTGCTTTTTACTAATGCCCATGTTATGCTCACTCGCGATTTAATATAAGGGAAAAGGATGCTGTTTTTATTAGAAAGTGGGTGGCTCCGGCATTTGGTATGGTATTTTTTATGCGAGGGAGTATAGAAAGGGGATTTTGAATTGTGTTCCGTTCAGACCTGGCAAGGGAAAGATTGGAATAAGTTGGTATAAAGTATACTTGTCTACGCTCGTAGTGGGAAGCGGGTCTGACGAAAGTACTAGCGTTTCTTCGTAACTTTTGTCTCCGGAGTTTGAGGCAGGGAAATTATGAAGGGGATTGGGTTTTTCTTCCAAGAAAAAAAAAGTGGATTGGGTTCGTTTTGTTTGTTTGTTTGTTAGTCGTAGATGTCAGATAGGTCCGTTGGAGGAGATACGGCTGCCGCGAGAATATATATGACTCGTTGTGGAGAGCCGGTTTAAGTTCAAACGTTTCTAGGGATGGTCCAGCGGCCGCTAGAATCCGGATTGCGAAGCCGAGATCGGTCTGTGACCCAGCTTGAAGGTTGGACCAAATAATTAGTGGAAAAGTTGATGATGATTGGACCCAAGCTCGGATAGAATGGTTCATCTGAAATATCTGACCAATCTGAAAATAATAAAAAAAAATTCACTTGCCAGAATTTGTCTAGCGAACCCTTCCATATTTAAGTCAAGCCAGATTTTAAGAGGATCGTGAAAAGTTTAAGGGCGGAAAAGTGAGTTTTGAAATGTTAGAAAAAGAGTGGAAAATGGCTTCACCGTAGAGCAGTAGGCGACTGTAAATCTATCTTTCAAACAATTATTGCCTCCCTCTGGTTTGCAATGGGGATAACCACAGCAATATTGTTTTCAGGATACAAGACTTTTCTGTTTCGAATTACAGATTGCAAAAAACTGGAATTCGAACTGAACCAGAGATCAAAGTAACAGCAAATAGATAGAAAATAATGATAATATATCCCTGTTTTGAATGAGAAGGGTGTCTTTTATGGAGTGTGAAAGGTTGTGAAAACTACATGGCACCTCTTGGAGTGAAACTGCATTTATGCAGTTATAGTTGTAACTGTCTTTCACCTATTGCGGCACCCAACTGGTATTATATTCATTTCAAGCAAATCTTATTTTAAAATAACAAAAATCCAACAATCCCCCACTTATTTTAAAATAAATTAGTTGTTATATAGGATGTTGATACATAAATGAAAGTACTTTTAGAGTTTGAACTTCCACGTAGAGCAAAACTCTCAAAGTTACATCAGTATGTTAGTAGAAATGAAGTCCTTGAACTAACGTACTTTATGATACAACTGGAGAATCTGCACATACCAACACATAATCTCTATTGTTCTTCTCAGCCGCGCGTTGATGGCCATGCGCGTTATCCCGACTTCATGAGTGCTATAGGTGGTTGACCAAACCCCGACAAAAGCGGCCTGACTTTACACTCACATAGGTGAGTTCTTCTAGGTGTTCCTGTAAATAATTACACCTTGTATGCGAACCCATTAAGAGTTAAACTCAACCTTTCCATTTCATTACAGGATTAGCACTTACCATTCATTTCTGCACGGGTCTTCAAGAAGTGCTACAACTATCACCCTCAAGACCTGTTCTTACCCTTTGAACCCAGAGCATAGGTAGGGTTGCCATCTTTTGGTGGTCTTATTCCAATGGTCGTAGACCCATTTCAAAACAAGTTTTGCGAATCAGATCCTTGTTTAGGCCTTTTGTTAAAGGATCTGCTAAGTTTGTGCACGATTTAACGTAGTCCACTATGATTATTTCTTCTTCTAATAATTGTCTTATAGTATTGTGTCTAAGACTTATGTGTCTTAACTTTCCATTATAAGACTTGCTATATATCCTTGATAATGTGGCTTGACTATCACAATGTATTGAAATTGGAGGCATCGGACTTGACCATATTGGCAAGTCTATTAAAAGGTTTCTCAACCACTCAGCCTCTTTTCCAGCTGCTCCCAAAGCCACTAACTTGGACTCCATAGTAGAGTGAGTTATGCAAGTCTGTTTCTTGGATCCCCAAGAAATAGCAGCTCCACCAAGAGTGAATATCCATCCACTTGTAGATTTAGATCCATCATCTACGCAATTCCAGTTAGCATTACTATATCCTTCTATTACAGAAGGACTTCCTCCATAGTACAGTTCGTAGGATCTAGTTCCTTTCAAATAACCCAATACAATGGAAATTGCTTTCCAATGCTCAATGCTTGGATAGCTTGTGTATCTACTCAATTTGCCAACGGCAAATGCTATGTCTGGCCTAGTACAATGCATTGCATACATTAAACTTCCAATTACTCTTGAGTATTCAAGTTGAGATACACATCGATCTTTATTCATCTCAAGCTTCAAATTGGGATTATAAGGAGCTCTCGAAACTTTATCAAACAAATAAGAAAATTTGCTCAGAACTTTATCAATGTAATGACATTGAGATATTGCATATGCCCCATCAATTTGGTGTATTTTAATACCAAGAATAGTATTTGCAATACCCATATCTTTCATATCAAAATGTGATGACAAAAAATCTTTAGTGATTTTAATGCACGAATCACTCTTGCTAAAAATTAGCATGTCATCCACATACAAGCATATTATCACAATATTATTAACAACCATCTTAGAATAGATGCACTTATCTGATTCATTTAGTTGAAAACCATTGGATAATACAATATTGTCGAACCTTTCATGCCACTGCTTAGGAGCTTGCTTTACTTTCTTTTCTTGACCAGGTATTATGAAACCTTCTGGTTGTTCCATATATACTTCTTCTTCCAAAATTCCATTTAGGAATACTGTTTTTACGTCCATTTGATGGACTTTGAAGTCACATATGGAAGCTAATGAAATAAGAGTTCTAATAGAAGATATCCTAGCCACATGAGCATAGGTATCAAAATAATCAATGCCCTTTGACTGTCTAAACCCTTTGGCTACCAATCTAGCCTTATACTTGTCAATGGATCTATCAGGTCTTAACTTTTTCTTAAAAATCTATTTACATTCAATAGGTTTAGAACCTGAAGGTAAGTCTACTAGCTTCCATGTATTATTTGACAGAATAGACTCCATTTCATCATTAATAGCTTCCTTCCAAAAGTTAGCATCTCTTGATTTTATTGCTTCATCAAATGTAGTAGGATCATTTTCCATATTACAACAAACACCATATTCATTCAAAACACAATCAGATCTACTTTCTACAATATATGTAATAAAATCAGGACCAAAACTCTTTGCTTTTTTAATTCTCTTGGACTTTCTGATTTTCAAGTTCTCATCATTCTCCAAAGCATCATTTCCTAAAGAAATTTCTTTAATATATAAATCTGGATCTAAAGATTTAGACACTTTGAAGGACATATTTTCAAAGAATTCAGCATCTCTAGATTCAATAATAGTATTTGAGTCCATATCTAGAAAACGATATGCTTTGCTATTTAAGGCATATCCTAAAAAAGCACATTTAGTAGTTCTTGGTCCTAATTTTGATCTTTTAAGATCAGGCAACCTAACATAGGCTAGGCACCCCCACAATTTAAAATAATCCAAATTTGGTTTTCGTTTAAACCAAAATTCGTAAGGTGATTTTAAACTTTTCTTAGAAGGTATTCTATTTAGGATATGTGTGGCTGACAGAATTGCCTCACCCCAAAGATCATTAGGTAAACCAGAATGGTCTAATATGGCATTGACCATATCTATTAAGGTCCTATTCTTTCGTTCAGCCACACTATTCTGTTGTGGTGTATATGGGGCTGTCCTTTGATGCAAGATACCATTATGTTCACAAAATGCATCAAATTCATTATTAAAGTATTCCCCCCCCCCCCCCCCCCCCCTCTATCACTTCTTAACATTTTAATTTTGCATTCAAGGAGGTTCTCAACTTCTGCTTTGTACAACTTAAACTTATCTAATGCTTCATCTTTTGTTCTAAGCAAATAAACATAAGCATATTTCGAAAGGTCATCAATGAAAGTGATAAAATATCTTCTACCACCTCTTGTCAATTTGTTATTCAAATCACATACATCTGAATGTACTAATTCAAGTAAATTTGAGGAAATTCGATTTACATTTGGAAAAGATTTTCTGGTTAATTTGGTTTTAACACAAGTTTCACACTTGCTTTTGTCATTTTGCAAATTAGAAGGCAACAAATCCAATTTAATCATACGTTGCACAAAATCATAATTCACATGACCTAATCTAGCATGCCATAATGATAAAGACTCAACAATATAAGCAGAAATATTTTCATTAATCAAATTCAATTTGAACATACTATTGTCAGCATACCCTTTGCCAACAAACACACCCTTCTTACTAAGTACAAACTTATCAGACTCAAAAACAAGTTTAAAACCATACTTTGACAAAAGACCACAGACACTAAGTTCTTTCTAATTTCTGGGGCATGATACACATCCTGCAGAGTTACAATTTTGCCTGAAGTGAACTTCAATTCTACAGTCCCTTTTCCAACTACTTTCGCAGTGGAAGAATTTCCCATATAGAGTGCAATCTCGTCTCGCATTTTCTCATACTTCTTGAAGAGATTTTTGTCTCCACAGATGTGACGAGTTGCACCTGTATCCACCCACCAACCAGTTTGGTTGATCACCATGTTTACTTCAGACACTACAGCAACAAGTTTTTCTTCAACATTGTTGGCTTGCTCCTTTTTCTTGAGAAGTCTACACTCATGTTTGAAGTGTCCTTGCTTCTTGCAGTAATGACATTTTCTTTTCTAAAATTGCTCCTTTTATTCTTCCCTTTGGAAGAATTCTGCAACCGTGGTTCCTTACACTTCTGGTTGTATATTTCAACAACATGAGCAGACTTTGTCATTTCTGCATTCTCCTCAAGTTTGTCCCGAAGTCTCGACTCTTCTTCAATTCGAAGTTGCCTTTGAAGAGTCTCAAGAGTATAATTGTCACTCT
Source organism: Phoenix dactylifera (assembly GCF_009389715.1). Taxonomy (NCBI): domain Eukaryota; kingdom Viridiplantae; phylum Streptophyta; class Magnoliopsida; order Arecales; family Arecaceae; genus Phoenix; species Phoenix dactylifera. The sequence continues at coordinate 40,598 of NW_024069322.1, forward strand.
TTCTCTTAAGAGACTTGCGGTAGTCTTTCCAACTTGGTGGTAACTTGGCAATAATTGCACCCACTTGGAGTTTTTCATCAACCGGGATGCCCTCAGATTTCATTTGTTGAACAATAAGTTGTAAGTCATGAACTTGGTTTAGTATAGGCATATTGTCAAACATTTTGAAATCAAAATAACTACTTACAAGGTAGCTTTTGTTGCCAGAATCCTCTGTTTTGTACTTAGTCTCCAACGCCTCCCATATCTCTTTGGCAGACTTCATTGGTGCATACATATCAAATAAGGAATCAGTGAGGAAATTGAGGATATTACCATGGCAGAAGAAATTATCCTCATCCCATTTCTTTTTGACTGCAAGTTGCTCTTCTATGGGGTTTTACGTAAGACATGGGTTCTCTAGAACATATTTAACCTTCAATGTGGTCAAAATAAATTCCATCTTCTCCTTCCATCTGTTGTAGTTGTTACCATCCAGTTTGGATAAGTCTTGTGGTACAACATTCAAAGATGTGATTGCTGAACTTGAGGAAGCCATCGAACTCAAATAATTGTTTGAAATATTGTTAGAAAAAGAGTGGGAAATGGCTTCACCGTAGAGCAGTAGGCGACTGTAAATCTATCTTTCAAACAATTATTGCCTCCCTCTGGTTTGCAATAGGGATAACCACAGCAATATTGTTTTCAGGATATAAGACTGCTCTGTTTCGAATTACAGATTGTAAAAAAACTGGAATTCGAACTGAACCATAGATCAAAGTAACAGCAAATAGATAGAAAATAATGATAATATATTCCTGTTTTGAATGAGAAGGGTGTCTTTTATGGAGAAGGTTGTGAAAACTACCTGGCACCTCTTGGAGTGAAACTGCATTTATGCAGTTATAGTTGTAACTGCCTTTCACCTATTGCGGCATCCAACTGGTATTATATTCATTTCAAGCAAATCTTATTTTAAAATAACAAAAATCCAACATGAAAGAGGGAGTGGATCCGGGGTGAGGATGCGCATCTGGGGAGCAACCGCTGCTCTATGATATCCACCGCCTACTGGAGAAGTGTGGCTTCTACTTAGTCACACATGCTTATCAGAAGATAAACGGTGCTACGGACTAAATTGCCATATTTGCTGCTTATCACTCAGAAGGTTTTATTTGGATGGATTACAAGTCTGTGCCGGAGCTTTTTTGTAATCCTTTGTTTTCTGATCTTATTGACTGCATTCATACTCGTCGGGCATGAGCCGCCATTGTATCAAAAAAAAAAAAAAGAGGAAGTAGATGAAAAAATATATCTTGAGGTCAGGTCGAACTGAAGTGCAATGAAAACATATGCAACCTCGATCGATCTCCATACACTAATTTATCCCTTCCAATGGGTCGGTCATATGACTCAGACCTGGCTAATTGATGACAACCTACTCTAAGTTGCAGGGCCCAAATCCAAGTTAGCTAGAATCAAGCTTTACAAATTTTGACGAAGAATTGCTATAAAAGAAATTTACCAGTCCTCAAAACCTCATTCACATTCACAACCTGGTTCGATCTAATTTGGACTTGATTTGATCTGAATAGAGCTTTACCACTATGTCGGATCAAATCGGTTTGTTTAAATTTTGGAGAAATAAATAATGATTCAGATTGCATCTAAGTAAAAAAAAAAAAAAACACTCTAATTTGAACCTGCCTTTAAAACAGCAAGCCTGGTCGGCCTATTCTTTTAACTCGAAACCTAGCTCAGGTGAAATATCGGTAACAATCTGGATCGCGCTCAGCCTCAAGCTGAACAAATATATATTCATCCACCGAATGGTCCAGGACCCGGTCAATGTAGAAATGTCAGCTGCAAGGACGCAGTTGCTTGGATTTATGGTGATAGGATTGGTAGATGGCTGGGTCCCATGGAGCAGGGAAACGACGTTGGCTTGGCATGTGAGTGGGGCCGGTCAAATGGTACCGCGCTGCTTAAGCCGTCGGTGCCGAGACGGACAGGCTCTCTGTTACACTGCGTCCCCGTGAAGCTGAGGCGCCTCCTACTTAGTCCGGGCTCCGGCAACCTTCTTTTTGGTCGGTGTGTATCACCTGCCGCACCCCATGTTCCCAGTGGTAACCGAAAGAGCGTACGCTGTATTAATGGTGATAGATTGGATATGAAGTACGGATAGGTATAGAAATGGTTATCCTTTTATTTGTAATATTCGTAGGTTAGGTATTGAGTGGGATGAATTTTAGATGCTACATGTGTTTCGAAAGATGAATAAGATAGTAGACTGAATCATCTTCTATGTTGTGTGGTATTTTGGAGAAATTTTTTGAACGTCTGTTGTTGATTTTCCATTTTTATTATATTTTTTATTTTTTTATAATTTGGCAGAATCTATTTACGTTAGAGTTATGTTGGGGGGAATAAAGTTTCCCCCCAAATGACATAAATGCCCCTAAGAAGCCGTACAACCTCCGACCCCGGATAGCCGATGTCAGCGTCCGACCTCGGAACGCTCGGCCACAAGACGACCGACCCCGAAACCTCCGACCTAAGAGAAACCCCGATGTCCGAGGACCGTACTCTAACACCCCTCCGGCATTTATTGCGCATGGCCGCTGTAATCTTCCGGCACACTCAACAATAAATGCGGATCTCCGGCTTACTCCATAATAAATGCGGATCTCCGGCTTACTCCATAATAAATGCGGATCTCCGGCTTACTCCATAATAAATGCGGATCTCCGGCTTACTCCACCAATAATGCGGATCTCCGGCTTACTCCACCAATAATGCGGATCTCCGACTTACTCCACAATAAATGCGCATGGCTCCTGACATCTACGGATCCCCAGCTCTCCACGGCAAATCGACCCAGCAGGGTCTAGTCGACTATGATAAGTCTCTGATCTCGGCCATACCGCCGACATCAGTGCAATGATTCGCCTGACCGAGCGCCGACCTGAACAACATGCCAAGCCGTACTACGGCCTCGCCCTGTTACATCACAGGTAAACCGACCCCCGCATATAAAAGGGAGCCTTGGCCTCCCAAGAGGGGATCGGAACATTCATACACCCAAAAATCACTGTTTATCTCCTTCTCCCCACTATTTGCCCCCTCCCTGACTTGAGCGTCGGAGGGCCGGCGCCGGAGAACCCGGCCACCGGTTCGTGTGCAGGCACCCGGACGGAGGACGTCGCCAGCCAATGGATCGCCGCCCCGCTGCGAGGACCTGCTGTTCCTTCTCTCCGACCGCCCCGGACGGAGGACGCCGCCCGCCGACAGACCGCCGCGCCGCCGTGAGGACTAACAGTCGTTCCCTCTCCTCGACCGAAGATTGCACCCGGGTCCAATTTCCAGCAACAGTTGGCGCTAGAGGAAGGGCCCGAGTAGCAGTCATGAAGTTGAGAAGTAAGGGAACCTCTAACGTCTCCCGGCGTCCCCCGCAAAGTCCTGGACACTCCGTCCAGAATTCTCCAACTCCGGCTGACCCAGCTCCTCAGGTCCAGCTGGAACAGTTCAATGCCCTGGCACAGCAAGTCCAGGCCCTGGCCGCCGCCGTTCAGGGCCTACGGCGCGTGGAGGCTTTACCGGCACTTCCCCCGCAGGCCCAGGCCCCGCCGGAGTGTCTCCCCAACGGCCCGGTTCTCCCCAGCCAAAATTTGCATGGCTCCTCCAGAGCCAACAATGGAGAACGAGCTTCTCCCCGGAGAGAGTTACCGGGAGAAGGTTTCGACCGGAGACCCCAACTTTCTGAGGCGGAGTCAGCCCCGGATCACCGTGAGCTGGCGCAAACCACAGCGACAATCCCACGGGTGGGGGAGCTCGACCGAAAAGTCGAGCATCTGGAGCGCCAGATTGCGGCACTCCACAGCAAGAAGGCAAGACAGGAAGGGGACTTTGAGTTCACTACCAAGTCCCCCTTCTCCCGCCAGATCGAGGACGAGCTAGTTCCCGCGAGGTTCAAAATGCCTCAGGTGGAGCCCTACAGCGGAATCACCGACCCCCTCGACCACTTGGAGAGTTATCGGGCCCTCATGGCCCTACAAGGGTTCTCGGAGGCCATACTCTGCAAGGCCTTCCCAGCAACCCTCCGAGGGACCGCTCGGCTTTGGTTCTCTGGTCTGAAGCCGAACACGGTGTCCTCTTTTGAGCAGCTCGGCAGGCAGTTCGCCACCAACTTTGCTGCCAGCCGGCGCCAGCGACGGACATCAGACTCCCTCCTGGACATCAAGCAGAAGGAGGGAGAATCCCTCAAAGAGTACCTGGACCGCTTTACCGCCGCCACATGGGAGGTTCGCGAGCTAGACCAGTCGATAGCCATGTCGGCTATGAAGACTGGGGTCCGCTCCTATCGATTCCTCTTCTCCATCGAGAAGAGCTTCCCGGCCGACTTCTCCGAAATGCTGACCCGAGCCCGGAAGTATGCCAAGGCCGAGGAGGCAGTCGCCTCCAGGCGGGGGGCAATCGAGCCCACCTCGAAGAAGCGGAAGAAGCGCCGCGAGGAGCGCGGTCGACAAAGGAGCCGGTCTCCCCGCCGAGAGAAGAATCTCCCCAGACTGAGGAGCCCGCCCCGTCAGCAGGGGCGACCTCAGCAGAGGACACCTCCTCGTCCGAGGTCTCCACCACGGCCCCGAACGTACCAGGCGAGGTACGAGAACTATACACCCGTCAATGCTCCTCGGGCCGAGATCCTGATGGAAATCGAGGGTCGGGACTTCTTCCGACCCCCGCCTCCTATGCGAGACACGGGATTTCTCCGAAATTTCAGGAAGTACTGCCGCTTCCACCGAGATCGCGGGCACGACACGGAGGACTGCTTCCAACTCCGGGACGAGATAGAAGCGCTCATCAGACGGGGAGTACTCAACCGGTTCGTGAGGAACCGACATGAGGAAAGGAGGCCGGCGGAGAATGTCGCACCAACCGAAAATCCTGGCGGCAACAGGCCTATCGCCGGCACCATCAACATGATTGGGCGGACCTCGGCAGGAACAGCCGCCCAGGGAGCACCCCTGAAGCGCCCACGCACTGATGAAGTCATCTCGTTCTCGGACGAGGGACTTAGAAGGGGTCGAGACCCCTCACGATGACGCTGTGGTCATCTCAATGATTGTAAATAGGTTTGATGTAAAGCGTGTCCTAGTTGACAATGGAAGCTCAGCCAACATTTTGTACTACCATGCCTACCAAAAAATGGGTTTGACAGAAGGACACCTCCGGAGAATCAATGCCCCGCTGGTCGAGTTTACCGGAGATGCGGTCCCGGTTGAAGGTGAGGCTAGCTTCCTTGTCACAGTTGGCCTCGCCCCCCGGGAGAGCACTGTGAGGACGGACTTTCTGGTGGTCCGTCTGCCCTCGGTCTACAACGCCATCCTTGGGCGCCCAGGGTTAAACGCCCTTCGAGCCGTGGTTTCAACTCGCCATTTGCTCATGCGGTTCCCCACCGGCCAAGGAGTGGGCGAGGTCCGCGGAGACCAACTGGTCGCCAAGCAATGCTACATGGCGGCCCACACAGTAAAGCAACCAGCCGATGCACCAGACCGCCCGATGGGCCCTTCACTGCCCATAGAAACCCTCGATGCGAGGGACACCCTCTGGAAGAAGCAAGTAGAGCCCGGTGAGCTCCTTATTCAAATCCCACTACAAGAAAATTTTCCCGAGCTAACCGTGCAGGTTGGCTCCGGCCTCGGCGCCCATGAGAGGAATCGCCTCGTCAGCTTCCTGCGGGACAACGCTGACGTCTTCGCCTGGTCGCCCGCGGACGTGCCAGGAATTGACCCCGAGGTCATGGTCCACCGACTCCAGGTGAGGCGAACCAGCAGGCCTGTAAAGCAGAAGAAAAGAGGCTCCGCCCCTGAGCGACAACGAGCTGCGGCCGAGGAGGTTGACAAACTCCTCGGAGCCGGCTTCATCCGGGAGGTCTCCTACCCGGATTGGCTCGCCAATGTAGTCCTCGTAAAGAAGGCCAACGGAAAATGACGTATGTGCGTGGACTACACCGACCTGAACAAGGCCTGCCCAAAAGACAGCTTCCCTCTCCCGAGCATCGACCAGCTCGTCGACTCCACTTCAGGACACCAACTGCTAACTTTTATGGACGCCTTTTCAGGATACAACCAAATCCGAATGGCGCCAGAAGACGAGGAGAAGACGGCCTTCATCACCGACAAGGGCACCTACTGCTACAAGGTGATGCCCTTTGGCCTGAAAAACGCTGGGGCCACCTATCAGAGACTGGTCAGCCAAATCTTTAAAGACCAGATCGGCCGGAACATGGAAGTCTATGTGGACGACATGCTGGTAAAGAGCCAAGCGGCGGAACACCACATAGCCGATCTCAGCGAGACCTTCGCCAAGCTCAGAAAATACCAAATGAAACTCAATCCGGCGAAGTGCGCGTTCGGAGTCACCTCGGGCAAGTTCCTGGGTTTCATAGTGACCCAACGCGGAATTGAAGCCAACCCGGAGAAAATCCGGGCACTGCAAGAGATGTCGCCTCCAAAGACAGTTAAGGAGGTGCAGCGGCTCGCGGGGCGGGTAGCCGCCCTGGGAAGGTTTGTTTCTCGATCAGCCGAGCGTTGCCTCCCCTTCTTCAAGAGCCTCAAACAGCTGAAAGACTTCCGGTGGACAGAAGAATGCCAGCAAGCCTTTGAAGAGCTTCGGAGCCTTCTGGCCTCTCCCCCGCTGCTCACCAAGCCCCAGAAGGGCGAAATTCTTTACTTATATCTGGCCGTCTCCCCAGCTGCAGTAACTCGGTCCTCGTCCGGGAAGAAGACAAGCTCCAAAAGCCGGTCTATTACACCAGCCGGGTTCTCAGGGATGCTGAGACCCGATATTCTAAACTTGAGAAGACCATCTTCGCTCTCATCATCTCGGCTCGGAGACTCAGGCCTTACATCCAAGCCCACACGATAGCTATATTAACCGACCAGCCTATGAAGCAGATATTGCAGAGGTCGGATCATGCGGGGAGGATCGCCAAATGGGCGGTCGAGCTCGGGGAATTCGACCTAGAATATCGGCCCAGGCCGGCTATCAAAGCTCAGATACTCGCCGACTTCATCGTGGAGTGCACCCTTCCGGACGACCCCGAGCCGCCATCTGAGTCCGTGGAGGAGACCCCGAAACAGCCATGGGTCCTGCACTCAGATGGGTCTTCGACCCCAGGGGGCAGCGAGGCCGGACTTATCCTCACCAGTCCAGATGGAGTGGTGGCCGAGCAAGCTCTGCGCCTCGAGTTCTCGGCCTCGAACAATGAGGCCGAGCATGAGGCTCTCATCGTCGGGCTCAAGCTGGCGAAAGAACTAAAAGTGGGAGACCTGACGGCCTTTAGCGACTCCCAGCTGGTGGTGAACCAGGTCCAAGGAGATTTTGAAGCTAAAGAGCCATCCATGCAAAAGTATCTCCAAAAGGTGCGGGAACTCACATCTGCCCTGAATTCTTTCAATATTCAGTATATTCCCAGAGCGGAAAACCTCAGGGCAGACCAGCTATCCAAACTGGCCACCTCCCGCATGAGCGAGCTTCCCAAGGGAACAGCGCTCGAGTATCTTCGGGTTCCCAGCACGGAGGAACCCGAGCCCACTATGTGCATCGACTCCGAGCCAAGCTGGATCGACGGGCTCGTCTGCTATCTTCAGGACGGAACTCTACCTCATGACGAGACGGAGGCTCACCGAATCAAGCGCCAGGCTCCCCGGTATGTCTTGTACGAGAATAAACTCTATCGACAATCATTTACTTCTCCCCTTCTCAGATGCCTCCGCCCCTCCGAGGCGGACTACGCCCTCCGAGAGGTCCATGAAGGGATCTGCGGAAATTACCTGGGGGGTCGAGCCTTGGCCCATAAGATCCTGCGGCAGGGATACTACTGGCCCACACTCCAGAAGGACGCAACGGATTTCGTCCGCAAGTGCGATCGGTGCCAACGAAACGCCAATATCCAGCGCCGACCTTCAGCTCTGCTGACCTCCATCATCGCCCCCTGGCCGTTTGCCCAATGGGGGATCGACATCCTGGGGGCCCTTTCCCCTGGCCACCAGACAGAGAAAGTTCCTGGTCGTCTCCATCGACTACTTCACCAAATGGGTCGAGGCCGAACCTGTTGCCCGGATCACCGAGCAAAAGATGCGGGACTTCGTGTGGAAGTCTATAATCTGCCGATTCGGACTACCCCGTATCCTTATATCTGACAATGGTCGACAATTTGACAATGTTCATTTCAGGGAGTTTTGCTCTGAGCTCGGCATTGATCATCGCTTCACCTCGGTTGCCCATCCCCAGACAAACGGGGAAACTGAGGTAACTAACCGAACTATTTTGCAGGGACTCAAAGCTAGGCTTGATCGGTCCAAAGGACAGTGGGTCGAGGACTTGTACAATGTCCTTTGGGCGTACCGGACCACGTTCCGACTGCCCACGGGAGAGACCCCTTCAATCTAGCATACGGCACTGAGGCCGTCATCCCATTGGAGATCGGCTTGCCTTCTCTGAGGGTGGAGCATTACGACCCCGATACCAATTCCTCCCAGCTCAGGAGCAATTTGGACCTCGTCGAAGAGACAAGAGAGGTCGCCCGGGTGCGCATGGCGAGATATCAACAGCGAACGGCCCAATACTACAACTCCAGAGTTAAGCCCAAGCTCTTCAAAGTAGGGGACCTCGTCCTCAGGAAAGCCGAGGCTTCTCAACCAACCGAGCAAGGAAAGCTCGCCCCAAACTGGGAAGGACCGTATCAAATCGCCCGGGTACAACGGCCAGGGGCGTACAAATTGAAGTCCCTGGAAGGGACTCTGATCCCACGAAGCTGGAACTCCGAGAATTTACGAATGTACTACCAGTGAAACCCCAAGGGGTTCAAGATAATCAGGATAATGGACTCAGCTCCTTTTTTTGCAAATATTTCTCTCATTTTGATGACTGTAATCCTCTTCTAATATTGGGTCGTCTGTGATCCTCAGATCCCCCGGCCAAAATCGGGATGCCTCGAGGCTCGACCGTAGAGTCCCAAACTCCCTCGACCTCGGGAAGAATCGCAGGACGGTGAAACGTCGACTGGTGCAAGATTCCTCGACTCAGGTCGAGATGCCCGAGTGTCGACAGTGCGTGCCCAGACCCCTCGACACTTCGGGAAGACGGGGTAGTACCTTCGCAGTCCCCCGTGGCGCTCGACACCAACAATGGGGTAGTACCTTCGCGGCCCCCCGTAGCGCCTCCTCGACTAAGGTCGGGATGCCCCGAGGGTCGACCGTAGAGAACCAGACTCCCTCGACCTCGGGAAGGCGCCGTAAGGGGTGGAAGGGTGGCTCCACCCGGGCGCCACAAAGTGGACCCCCGGGAGCGGTCCGACGATCCCCAATCCCCGAAGCGAGCGATCCCTCGACTAAGGTCGGGATGCTCCGAGGGTCGACCGTAGAGAACCAGACTCCTCGACCTCAGAAAGCGTCGCCGGTCGGTAGAGCGTGCCCAGACCAGCCGACCTGACGAACGATCCCTCGACTAAGGTCGGGATGCCCCGAGGGTCGACCGTAGAGAACCAGACTCCCTCGACCTCGGGAAGGCGCCGTGAGGGGTGGAAAGGGTGGCTCCACCCGGGGCGCCACAAAGTGGACCCCCGGGAGCGGTCGACGATCCCGATCCCCGAAGCGAGCGATCCCTCGACTAAGGTCGGGATGCCCCGAGGGTCGACCGTAGAGAACCAGACTCCCTCGACCTCGGGAAACGTCGCCGGTCGGTAGAGCGTGCCCAGACCAGCCGACCTGACGAACGATCCCTCGACTAAGGTCGGGATGCCCCGAGGGTCGACCGTAGAGAACCAGACTCCCTCGACCTCGGGAAGGGCGCCGTGAGGGGTGGAAAGGGTGGCTCCACCCCGGGGGCGCCACAAAGTGGACCCCCGGGAGCCGGTCGACGATCCCCGATCCCCGAAGCGAGCGATCCTCGACTAAAGTCGGGATGCCTCGAGGGTCGACCGTAGAGAACCAAACCCTCGACCTCGGGAAGCGTCGCCGGTCGGTAGAGCGTGCCCAGACCAGCCGACTGACGAACGATCCCTCGACTAAGGTCGGGATGCCCCGAGGGTCGACCGTAGAGAACCAGACTCCCTCGACCTCGGGAAGGCGCCGTGAGGGGTGGAAAGGGTGGCTCCACCCGGGGCGCCACAAAGTGGACCCCCGGGAGCGGTCGACGATCCCCGATCCCCGAAGCGAGCGATCCCTCGACTAAGGTCGGGATGCCCCGAGGGTCGACCGTAGAGAACCAGACTCCCCTCGACCTCGGAAAGCGTCGCCAGTCGGTAGAGCGTGCCCAGACCAGCCGACCTGACGAACGATCCCTCGACTAAGGTCGGGATGCCCCGAGGGTCGCCGTAGAGAACCAGACTCCCTCGACCTCGGGAAGGCGCCGTGAGGGGTGGAAAGGGTGGCTCCACCCGGGCGCCACAAAGTGGACCTCCGGGAGCGGTCGACGATCTCCGATCCCCGAAGCGAGCGATCCCTCGACTAAGGTCGGAATGCCCCGAGGGTCGACCGTAGAGAACCAGACTCCCTCGACCTCGGGAAGCGTCGCCGGTCGGTAGAGCGTGCCCAGACCAGCCGACCTGACGAACGATCCCTCGACTAAGGTCGGGATGCCCCGAGGGTCGACCGTAGAGAACCAGACTCCCTCGACCTCGGGAGGTATCACAGGTCAGCAAAGCGTCCACGAACCCGCCGACCTGATGTGAGATCCCTCGACCAAGGTTGAGGCGCTCCGAGGTCCGACCATAGGGTCTTAAGCCCCTCGATCTCAAAAAGGGCTACAAATCAACAGAGCCTCCCCAGATCCTCTCAACTCCGGCAGGAGTCGCCGGGTCCATGGGAAGCCCGAGCCCCTTTTACAAGTCAAAAATGACTCCGGAGGTCGACGAGGAAGGGAAGCGACCTACTCCACCATGCGAAGCATGACCCCGAGAATGCAAGAGGTACACCCAACTAGACGCCCTCCTTGTCAAATTTTATCTACATATTGCCGAGCGGATCTCGTCCAATGTTGGAGTCTTATTTTGCCCCAAAGCCGGGCTTCTTCGCTGGGTCGGCTTAAGACCGACCTCCCAACCTCATTATGCCTGCTCTGTTCGTCAAGTCTCCGCAATCCGTACTAAGGCTTCATAAAGTAGGGCCCAACTCGGCTCTTCTAAGTAAACTCCGACGTCCAGCTGAGAAAGTGGTCCCGGCCACGAATGTACCAGCCAAGCACAGGTACCAAGGCGATCTTTGGGAATCCCAGCCTTGTTCACCGAAATCTCGCAGGGTCCGAGAACGATAACTATGAAAACCTTCGGCAATAACTTGTTTATTAGCCCGCGCTCCCTATGAGAGGTTCGGAGTTGAGTTCGGAAACCCGACTAAACTCCCGAATAGCGGCACGAATAGACCTATTCCGGTCCCACTTGAAGGGCTAAGGCCCGACCTCGGTACCTTAAGATTTTCCTAAAGGCCAAACGTGGCAACTCCCACGACTCTAAGATCCGAGTTATAGGACTTAGAGAAATTTTCTAGAAACCTAAGCTCGGAGCTCCCTTTGGTCGAGACGACTGGAATCCGAGAAGGCTAAGATATA